>NC_092420.1:43589368-43762324 GCF_040894005.1 Engystomops pustulosus
TGACCATCTGTGTTGACTCCTCAAAGTTATTCAGCACCTGACAGATATCAGACATCCATGTCCACTCCTCATTGTAGACTTGAGGAAGCTGACTGACCTGACTGCCAGTTCTGGTGGAAGTTGACATCTGGCAGTCTACAATCGCTCTGCGCTGCTGGTAAACTCTGGATAACATGGTTGATGTTGAATTCCACCTCGTGGGAACGTCGCACAACAGTCGTTGAGCGGGCAGTTGGAGGCGGCGCTGCGCTGCCCTGAGAGTGGCAGCATCTGTGCTGGACTTCCTGAAATGCACACAGATGCGGCGCATCTTCGTGAGCAAATCAGACAGATTGGGGTTTGTCTTGAGGAACCGCTGAACTATGAGATTTAACACATGGGCCAGGCATGGCACATGTGTCAGTCTGCCGAGTTGCAGAGCCGCCACCAGTTTACGGCCGTTGTCACACACAACCATGCCTGGCTTCAGGTTCAGAGGTGCCAGCCACAGATCAGTCTGCGCCGTGATGCCCTGTAATAGCTCTTGGGCGGTGTGACTTTTATCGCCTAGGCTCAGCAGTTTGAGCACCGCCTGCTGTCGCTTAGCGACGGCACTGCTACTGTGCCTAGAGATATCGACTGATGGCACCATGCAAACGGATGGTAATTCGGAGGAGGAGGTGGAGGAGGGGTGGGAGGAGGAAAAGGCACATTAGGCCTGAGAGACCTGGACCGAGGTAGGCCCCGCAATCTTCGGCGTCAGCAGTATATGACCAGCCCCAGGGTCAGACTCCGTCCCAGCCTCCACCAAGTTAACCTAATATGCCGTCAGCGATACATAGTGGCCCTGATGATGTTGGGGCACGGATGATGTTGTCTGACACGTGCTGCTGCAGGGCTGGGATGGCACATCGGGAAAAGTAGTGGCAGCTGGGGAGCGAATACCGAGGGGCGGCTGCCGCCATGAGGTTGCGAAAGGCCTCGGTATCTACCAGCCTATAGGGCAGCATCTCCAGGCTAAGTAATTTGGAGATGTGGACGTTGAGGGCTTGGGCGTGTGGGTGGGTTGCACTGTATTTCCTCTTGCGCTCCAGCGTCTGGGGTATGGAGAGCTGAACGCTGTGCATGGAGACATTGGTGGATGCTGTGGAAGATCGAGGAGGCGAAGGTGTGGTTTTTACAAGGGAGGTGTTTGGGCCGGGGTCCTGGGCAGGGGGCTGACTAGCAGAGGCAGCAGATGACACAGGAGAAGGAGCAGTGGTGTGCCTGGCCGGAGGTGAACGGCCTTGGTTCCATTGAGTGGGGTGTTTAGCATTCATATGCCTGCGCATACTGGTGGTGGTTAAGCTGGTAGTGATGGAACCCCTATTGATCCTGGTGTGGCACAGGTTGCACACCACAGTCCGTCGGTCATCCGGTGTTTCTTTAAAGAGCCTCCAGACTTCCGAAAATCTAGCGCTCGCCATGGGAGCTTCACTACGTGAAACATTTGGCGCTGATGCACCAGCTCTGGCCCTGCCTCTCCGTCTGGTCCCACCACTGCCTCTTCCAACCTGTTCTCTTCGAGGACTCGCCTCCGTCTCAGAAGCACTGTGTACACCTGGCCTATCAACCCAGCTTGGGTCTGTCACCTCCTCATCCTCTGATCCCTCAGTCTGCTTCCCCCTCGGACTTCCTGCCCTGACAACTTCACCACTGTCTGACCACACTCACCACTGTCCGTGGGCATGGCGCCATCAGTCGGTAGCTCAAGGCACATCAGCAGTGCCGTTGCTAAGCGACAGCAGGGTCGTGTCTTCTCATCGTCCGACACCTCTTTACACACTTCTTCCACTACGTCAACAATGTCATCATCACCCACAGACTGCGACCGGTGGAACACCAAAGAGCTCAGCAGCAACCAGACAAGTGGTTTGTGACTCTGGGAAGGGTCCAGACAACAGTTCCTCAGAGTATGCCGGTTCAAATGCCAAATTTTCCTGGGAGGGGGCAGACAGGGGGGAAGGAGGCTGAGGTGGAGGAGCGCTGATTTCGGTGACATGGGTGGACTGCGTGGAAGACTGACTGGTGGACAAATGGCTAGAAGCATTGTCCGCAATCCACGACATCACCTCTCCGCACTGTTCTGGCCTCAACAGTGCTCTACCATGAGTCCCAGTAACTTGAGACATGAACCTAGGGAGTGTAGCTCTGCGGCGTTCCCCTGCTCCCTCATCAGCAGGTGGTGTCTCACCCCGCCCAGGACCACGGCCTCTGACCCCTGCAGTAGTTGGACGCCCACGCCCTCGTCCTCTACCCCTTGCCCTCAGGTTCAACATTTTCAAAATTAAAGTGTAAACTGTAAATTTTTTGGGGTTTTTTTTGTGTTTTTGTTATTTTAACAAAACGATGCTATCCTATTGCTATGGCTAGTTTCTAACCTACACTGACAGCACACAACAGGATTTTGTGCTGTGCCTGATGACTTTTAGTTTTGAAAAAAAAAAAAGAAAAGAAAAAGCAGACTGTGCCTAATTCAATCAAACCCCTAATAAATTGTCCCGCTTAGGTGTTTGAGATGGATATGTGTGTCACTAAGAGCTAAACAGAACGTTCGCAAGACTCCCTGCAAATTCGGCACAATATGGTACTAGCTGCACTACTAGTGCCAGCAAGGCCAGCCACAAGCAAATCAACAAAAAATAAAATATATAATGCTATTGTAGTGCTAATAAGGCCTGTTGGGTTCTCGTATGGCTAGTTTCTAGCCTATACTGACAGCACACAACTGGATTTTGTGCTGTGCCTGATGACTTTTAGTTTAAAAAAAAAAAATAGGCAGACTGTGCCTAATTCAATCAAACCCCTAATAAATTGTCCCACTTAGGTGTTTGAGATGGATATGTGTGTCACTAAGAGCTAAACAGATTGTTCGCAAGTCTCCCTGCAAATTCGTCACAATATGGTACTAGCTGCACTACGCCCATTAATGGTGCGCTGGCCCTTTAAATGTTCTGAAGCCGTCGCGTGCACCCTAGGAGTTGGGAACGTGTGCTCATAGACCCGCGGACGGGGACAGGTGAGTCCAGACTTGGAGCGGGGGCACACGGGTGAGCAAGGGTGCGCGCACTATCTGAGACGGGGATCACAGGAGCACCCGTGACAGTACACCCCCCCCTGCGCGCTTTCTGGCTCCCCCTCTTCCTGGCCCTGAGAAATCTCTGAAGAAGTCATCACTCCTTTCGAGTCTACAAGAAAGAAACGTATACCTCTCACTGTCTTCAGATCCCGGATCTCTTTGACCTCAAAGACATCGGTGGAATCAGCCTGTGGCGCGGAGGAGAAGGAAGAACCAGGGTCCCAATTTATAGCCAGGGATCTTTAGCCGGACGTATATGGAGGATAACCAGACCCTCTCAACAGGAGCTAAGACGGGAAATGGTCTGCGTTTTTTGTCCGCTTGCGCTTGGTCTGAGCAGAAGCTTGGAGCAATGAGGTACGGACTTGTTCCCAGATAACTTTTAGATCCTGTACCAAGTCCTCCACGGCAGGCACGGCAGGATAATGGAAGAGGAGGCCATGGATGCAGGCCATGGATGCAGGGAGAAGAACTGGTAGAACTAGAGTCGAGGGAATTGTAGAAGAATTTCGCTGAAGGTAGAAAAGAAGCCCAGTCGTCCTGACGGGCGAACGAAAAGTGGCGGAGGTAGCAACCCAAAGTCTGATTCACCCTCTCCACTTGGCCGTTACAGTGAGGGTGATAGGTGGAAGAAAAGTCCAATATCCCCTGCAGCTGGCTGCACAGAGATCTCTAGAACTGAACACATCGATCCGAAACGATCTGTTGGGGAAGGCCATGAAGCCGGAAGATGTGCTGGAAGATTCTGCTCCACGTGGCAAGAAGTGGAGCAGAAAGCAAACCTGGTAGAGGGACAAAATCAGACATCTTATAAAAGCGGTCAGTCACCACCCAGATGACGGTATTGCCAGATGATGGCGGCTGATCCATAATAAAGTCCATAGCCACATGAGACCACGGGTAGATAGGCACGGGTAATGGCAACATAACCCGTGCCTATCAACAACTTATTGTGAGCACAAGAGGCACAGGAACCCAAAAAATCTCGAACGTCCTTGACCAAGTCAGACCACCAATAGAATTGGGGAATGAGGGCCACGGAGCGCTGCACCCGAAGGGTGCCCATCCACACGAGTAGAATGTCTCCAGGTCAGGATCCTCCTTGTAAGACCAGGTCGCACATTAGTCTTGCCGGGAGGTAGTTACCAGAGGTCCATCGGCACTGAAAGCACAAGCCACTCTGGAGGAACGATATGTCTCAGAGCAGAGCAGAGTACCCCATAACATCAGAAGCACGGGACAAGGCGTCAGCTTTGATGTTTTTCTCGGCAGGACGAAAATGGATCTGAAAGTCAAAGCGAGAAAAGAAGAGGGACCACCAGGCTTGACGAAGGTTCAATTGCTGAGCCGTCTGTAGATAGTGAAGGTTCTTGTGGTCCGTGTAAATGCTGACTGGAAATCAGGCTCCCTTCAGCAGATGGTGACGCTCCTCCAAGGCCAGCTTGATAGCCAGAAGCTCACGATCTCCAATGAAATAATTCCTCTCTGCAGAGGAGAAGGAGCCGCAGGTGAGAGCTAGTCCCCTTAAAGGAAACCTATCATTTAGAATGGTCGGTGTAAGCTGTAAGTACCGAGCACCAGCTCAGGATGAGCTGGTGCCGGTACTCGCTTTTGTTAGTGTTATAAACCGCGGTATTGGGTTTTAACACTTTTTAAACTTTAGAGCAGAGGAGGCTTCGGCGCTGCGTGCGTACGATCGTGCGCGCGCCTACATAGGAAATAGCGGATATGTTGTGCGCGCATGGTCGCGCGCAGCGCCGAAGCCTCTCCTGCTCTAAAGTTTAAAAAGTGTTAAAACCGTGATACCGCGGTTTATAACACTAATGAAAGTAAGTACCGGCACCAGCTCACCCTGAGCTGGTGCTCGGCACTTACAGCTTACACCGACCATTCTAAATGGTATATTTCCTTTAAGCCCCTTCTGGGTAAGGACCGGCCCAGCTCCCACGGAGGAGGCATCAACTTCCACAAGGAACGGCTTTTCGGTATCAGGTTGGGTAAGAACTGATGCAGAGAAAAAGGCAGTCTTTAATTTTATGAAGGACTCCTCTGCTGCTGGGAGAATTGGCACCTTTCCTCGTTAGCGCAACCATCGGAGCTACCAGAGATGAGAAATCTGGGAGTCTATAATAATTTGCAAAGCCCAGAAATCTTTGAATAGCACGTAGTCCCAGTGGGCGTGGCCACTGATGAACCGCAGATAACTTGGCAAGATCCATCTGCAAGCCTTTATCAGAAATTATGTAGTTAAGGAATGGGAGGCTCTTCTGATAAAACTGGCATTTCTCCAGTTTGGTGTAGAGATGGTTAACCCTGAGGCAGCTGAGCCCTTGGCGTACGTGGGATTGGTGGGATTCGAGATCAGCAGAATACACAAGGATGTCATCCAGGTAAACCATAACACCACTGGTACAATAAGTCCCTGAAGATGTAATTAACAAACTCCCGGAAAAAGGGTGGCGCATTAAAAGTCCAAAAGGCATAACTAAATACTCAAAATGCCCATAACGAGTGTCACCCTTCCTGATGAAGATGAGATTTTAGGCCCCACGAAGATCCAATTTGGAAAAGAATCTCGAACCCGTAGACGGTCGATCAGCTCCGCGATCACCGGCAGAGGATAGCAATTGAACTTGTTAAGACCGTGATAGTCTATACAGAGGCGGAAAGAGCCATCTTTCTTGGTGACAAAAAAGAAACCTGCACCAGCTGGAGAGGATGATTTGTGTATGAAGCCTCTTTGCAGATTCTCCTTGATATACTCAGACACCTAACCCCGTGGAGGAGAAGAGCCAGGCAGCAGGTCAATAGGGTAATCATAGGGATGATGTGGAGGAAGAGTCTCAGCCTGTTTCTTGGAGAAAACATCTGCGAAGTCCAGGTATGGAGATGGGAAGCCCCTCCAGAGGCTTGGAAGACAACATAGAAGTCGAGACCGGTAGCGGATGAGGGATCTCCATACAGTGTGCGGAAAAACCTGGGCCCCAACGGAGAATCTCCCCAGAAGACCAGTCCAGCATAGGGGCATGGTGCGGCAACCGGGGGAGACCCAACAGGAGAGCGGAAGTGCTTTGGGGTAGCACAAAAAAAGAAAGTCTCTCTTTATGTAAGGCACCAAATTGCAGGGGTTCCATGCGAAACCAGATTGTCACAGACAGACACTGGCCACTGACCGAGGCAAGTACAATGGTTTCTCGACAAACCACTGGGAAGTGATGCTGGGAGAACAAAATTCGCCAAAATCCAGAAACCTAGATCTGGGTGCTAGTGCCAATGCTGAGGAGCACAGGAATAGTCGGGCTCAGAGAAGTTTTGCTGGCGTTTCCTGGATGTTGGGAATGGACAGGATAAGTACCGATGAAGTGCTCTGGGCTGGCACAATACAGGCAGAGGTTTTCCTGACGACGTCTGGATTGCTCTTCTAGGGAGGGTTGGATTCTGTCCACCATCATAACCTGCGGCAGAGATCCAAAGTCAAGGCAAATCCGGGGTCAACAACGGGAAGTCCAGGCAGATGGGAATGGGAACACAGTCACACGGGACATAGGAACGCAGGAACACAGGAATGCAGGAACACAGGAACACGGGAACACAGAAGCAGAAACACATGTGAAAATGGGAACACAAGAACTCAGGAACAGGAACACACAGGAACGAAGGAATATCACTGGGGAGCTTTCTGTAAGGCTTAGGCATAAAGATCCGGCAGGGTGTGCAGGGAGAGGCAGATTTAAATAGAATCCTGGGAAATGGCCAGCGCCTATTAATGTTGTGCTGGCCCTTTAATTTTCTGAAGCCGGCATGCGCACCCCAGGAGTCGGGGGCACGCCCACACGGACCGCAGATGGGGATCCGGAATGGGGACAGGTGAGTCAAGAGCCGGAGTGGGGGAACACGGGTGCGCCTGTAATCCGAACAGGGATCACGGGAGTACCCATGACACCATGGCCTCCTTCCTTCTAAAAATCAACTTTTAAAATCAAGCTTCCAGTATTCTTCTTCTCTTCTTCTGCTTCTAGAAGTTTCCTGACAGGGTCTTGTAACTCCCCTGGTCAGGTGGTGGCTACTCCTTTATCCTTTTCTATAATAATAATAATAATAATATAATATATATATAATATATTATAATATAATATTATATTATATATTATATATTATAATATAATAATATAATATATATATAATAATATATTAATATAATATAATAATAATAATAATAATCATTTTCTAGTTTTGCAATACAGCAACCAATTTGACGACATCAAGAACCTGATTTTACGACATTTACCCATTCTCTATCAAGATGAAAAACTAGCACAAATACTTAAAAATGGTTGTAATGTTGTATCAAAAAAAAGCATTAACCATAGGTAACATGATCTCACCTAGCTACAAACATAGCATTAAACCCAACCCTACCTGGCTCTCATACAAGGGATTTTACCACTGTGGAGCCCAAATCTGCAAAACTCGCAAAGTGGTTAAGATCAAAAAACTATTTTCAAACTCAGACAATTCACAAAAGTTTGACATTAAAATGTATATTAATTGCAACAGTGATTACGTTGTTTATATTATAGAATGCACGCTATGCAATGTTAAATACGTAGAGGCCACTACTCGCAAGTTAAAACGTCGCATCCTTGAACACCTGGGAGACATAGGCAAAATCGGAGCTAACAATTTAACCCGTAAAAAAACCATATAGGGAACTTCCAAACACTTTACTGAACAACATGGGGTTAACACCACAGGTTTCCTAGCATATGGTATAGAACAAATTCGTCAAAACACAAGAGGAGGAGACCGAAGTAAAAACCTCTTTGACAGGGAAGTGTTTTGGATACTGCATCTCGACACTAGATTCCCTAAAGGGATGAATTATAAACATGAATTCATGTTCCACTATTGAATATTAGCCTATGTTTAAGACCTCTACATTTTTCAAACGATATTCACACACAGGTTTATTTCTTGGTCTGAACACGTCTCTACATGCTCAGTGGGTCATGTACCGTTCTCCCTGTGTTTGCAAAAACAACAAAAACCACTAAATTAAAACTCTCTCCACATGTATATATACACTTATTAGCTTACATCTTAGGTCCACCTAGGTCGCCACCATCATTGTCCTACGCTTGTCAATACGATCTTTAGCCCACTGTATCTTTGCAAGTATATGTGATTTCTATACTTTGCTTTTCTCTGTAACTACACGCTACATCTTTACATTTTAATGTTATTATGCTTTTTGTTTACAAAGGTGCCTATTTAAGGATTGTACTAATAAATGTGTTTTTAAAGCATTAAGATGTAAACACACTTGTGCGGCAGACTTGCATGTTCAACTCATATTACGTCATGGTTGGGGGCAGGACTCTGTTCCCTCCCCTTCTGATGCTTCTTCCGTGCATACTATTTTAGTCTCCTGCACTTAGATGTGTACTAGCCATGACTAAGAGCGTGTGTAGCGCTCGAAACGCGTAGGCTTATGCCTGTAGCCCACCACCTGGACGCAGTGCTGTAGTGCGTTTCTTCATGTATTGCCTTACTTGGAGCTTGCAATAAAATTTGGAGGCATCTTTTTATCGTATGTGCTGGATCGTCTTTTTTCCTTCGGGAATTTCTTGTTCAGAAAATCTAGCCCTCGCCACGTGAAACATTGGTGCTCATGCACCAGCTCTGGCCCTGCCTCTCCGTCTGGCCCCATCACTGCCTCTTCCAACCTGTTCTCTTATAGAACTCACCTCCGTCTCAGAAGTACTGTATTCACCTGGCCTATCAACCCAGGTCTGTCGCCTCATCATCCACCGATCCCTCAGTCTTCTCCCCCTCAGACTTCCTGCCCTGACAACAACTTCACCACTGTCTGACAACCATGTCTCCTCATCATCCGACACCTCTTTACACACGTCTTCCACTATGTCAACAATGTCATCATCACCCACAGACTGTGACCGGTGGAAAACCTGGGCATCGGGAAAGACAAGTGGGCAGCAACCTGACAAGTGGTTTGTGACTCTGGGAAGGGTCCAGAAAACAGTTCCTCAGAGTATGCTGGCTCAAATGCCAAATTTTCCTGGGAGGGGGCAGACTGGGGGGAAGGAGGTCTGGAAGAAGCTTCCAGTTTCTAATGAGTCTAACAATGCACCAGGTGTGCAACCCCTTAAAGAAGGGTGTGGAGCTTTCAGAAGTCGCTCTCTACCTGGAGACACAGAGGCTGGACTGTGTGAGAGCCACAAGTGAGTGACACAGGGTTACTGAACGTATGTTTCATGCTGGCAGGGAGAAGCTCTCCAGTGGCTAGTGAGGGCCGCCAAGTGTTTAGTTAGAGCCAGACAGGCAAGGATTTTATTTGATGTTTTGTTTGTTACTGCTGTTTTTGCTGGAATAAATGCACAATTTCAACTTTAATCCTGCTGTCCAAGAGAACTTTGTCATTGCCGATCCTCACATTTGAGCTGAACCCCTACACTTGCGAAACAATTTCGGTTTTAAATTCTGTGGTTTGTCCGAATCAGTTGGGTTGTCCGAAGTCCACGGCCCCCGACTGTGTCATATGCAAGCCAGCGCTGATGCCAAAAACCTGGGGCAATTCAGCACAAAAAGGAAAAATTCGGGAAACCCGAGAGAATCGCGGTCCGCGGACCCTTAGTAAATGTGCCTCATCAACAATCAAGCACCATTTGGCACTTTAGCAACATTGATAGACACCCCATATAAGTAAGCAGGATGAGGAAGGTAAATGTGCAAGGGAAGTTCAAACCACTGGTTATAATAAGCTGAGGGAATGCCTGTGGAAACAGCACCTTCAAATGTGTTTAGCCCCAGATTTAAACCACATTTTGCTAAAATTAATTTTTATTTCCATTATAACTTATGAATGTTGACCAACCACCTTCAAAAACATTTCTATGGCAATTTCAGGTAGCATTCTAAAGAGGTTTCACTGTACCTACAACAAACATGTCAGTTTTGAGAGAACATGCTTGGGCAAAAAATTAGAAGGCACAAGTGCAGGGCACTTTGCAGCAACTTTGTACAAATTAAGTACAAGGACAAGAGAGAGGTCCTTGAATTAACTACAATACATGGGCACACCAGCACCCCTGGCCAAGTACAAGGTACCAGTATAGAAACCTGACTACATAATGGATTATAACAAGTACATGGGAGGGGTTGACTTGTTGGACCAGGTACTTCAGCCATACAACACCATGCTGAAATCGAGGGTGTGGTACTAGAAGCAGGCCATGCACATCACCCAGAAAGCACCATATGATGAACTTTCCTGGTCTGACCAGGGGATTCCTGGCAGTCATCGCTCATGTACCGCTGCTTCCTTCACCCGCCTAGTGAGGAGGGTAGCTTTAGCACCTCAGGTAGAGGATCCCATAGACTACTGGGCAGCCAAACTTGATGTTGAAACTTGTGGAGTTTGCAGTAGAGAAGCTGACCTGCTCGGCCAGTAGTGTGGCATCAGAGCGGGTGTTCAGTGCGGCGGGGGCTACCGTTAGCCCAAGGAGAACCCGCTTGTCCACTCGTAATGTGGAGAGACTGACCTTTGTCAAGATGAATCAGGCTTGGATCGGCCTGGATTTTAACTCGCCAATGCCTTATGCATCAATAATATCAGCCATGAAGCCTCCTCCAAACGCTGAGAAATGAGCTGGGGTTCTAACTACCTGCCTCAGCCACTATTCTGATGCTCCCACCCACCTGATGCCACACATCTGCTGCCAGTTGCTCCATCAATTTTGTTGCCACAATTTTTTGCCCAAAAAGGCACTGCCAGCCCTTCACCATTATGTACAGCAGAAGGTGGGCCAGTCCTTGAGCTTATCAGTTTCTTCCATGGTGCACGCCAGCGTGGACATGTGGAGCTGCAGCTATGGTCAGGGCCAGTACATGTCCTTTACAACCCACTGGATGCTTCCCTCCCATCAACAACTTCCACAAGAGACGGCCTTTCTCCTCCACTTTGTCAAACTGCTGCTCCTGCGGCAGTGTCTGTCTCCTCCTCCTCCACCACCATCTCAGCCTTCACAAGTGCTGCTCCATATTCCACATGTGCAGGGCACATCGTTGTCACGCAGTTCTACACCTGGTTTTCCTGGGCGAACAAAGTGACACAGGGGAGGAACTGCTCCGTGTCATGCAACAAGAAATCAATGTGTCTTTCTCTGCGACAACTAAAAATCGGAACCATGGTGACAGACAATGGGAGGAACATGGTGTCCGCACTGCACCGAGGAGGGATGGTCCATGCGCCCTGCATGGTGCACATGTTCAATCTGGTAGTAAACAAGTTCCTGAAGTCTTCCAGCCATCTGCAAGACATTCTAAAAATGGCCAGAACACTGTGCACACATTCAGCCATTCTTACAAAGCCAAGCACACACTCCTCGAGTTGCAGCGTCAGTACGGCCTACCCCAACATAGTCTGATATGCAATGTTTACACCCGTTGGAATTCCAGCCTCCATATATTTAGACCGCCTGTATGAACAGAGAAAAGCCATTGATGATTTTTTGATGATGCAAGCGGACCGTAGTACTCCCCTTTGTAACTTTGATGTCAGCCACTGGCAGCTCATGTGTGACACCTGCCGTTTGCTCAGGCCCTTTGAAGAGGCCACGTTATTTGTCAGTCGCCAGGACTGCAGGATCAATAACATCATTCCACTGCTTCATGTCCTGCTGCAAAATCTGTCTGGTCAGGGCACTGGAGAGGTGGAAACTACATCTCTTGGCCACATGAGTCCAGTGGGGGCTGAACTGGAGGAGGATGAGGAGAAGGACATTGGAGCACAAGCAGAGTCTGGTGAAATCAGTGGTTTTTCAACCTGGTGAGTGGAAGTGAAAGAGAGAAGGAGCATCTGAAGGAGGTAGAAGATGAGGCAGATGACCCAGAAGCTCCGTGGTAGTATACAGTGGAGATGGAGGCCGGGAGTCCCTCAGAGTCACTTGCGCAGATGGCCCGCAGCATGCTACTTTGCCTAACTAGTGACAGCCGAATAGTCAACATCCGCCATAGGGATGACTTTTGGCTCTCCATCCTCTTGAACCCTCGCTACCGGGCAAAAAATGGGTGACTTTTTTCCAGCTGCTGAGAGGGAGACACAACTGGCATATTATAGAGAAATATTGTGCACAGAGTTGGCCACTGCCTATGTGCGACATTGTCCATCCTCTGTCAGGTCTGACTGGGGGATTTCTTGCAGTCATCACTCACGTACTACTGCCACGGCTGCTGTGGGGAGCTGGGGGTAGGGGGGGTAGGAGCAGTAGCAGCTCCATCAGCAGCAGCTTAAGTCTGGATCCATATTGAGCAATTTCCTTCACCCGCCTAGTGAGGTGGGGAGCTGCTGCACCAGCAGGTGGTGGCCTACTTGGACAGCACTTTACCACCTCAGATAGAGGATCCCATGGACTACTGAGCAGCCAACTTGATGCGTGGTCGCAACTTGCGGAGTTTGCAGTAGAGAAGCTGTCCTGCCTGGCCAGTAGTGTGGCATCAGAGTGGGTGTTCAGTGTGAGGGGGGCCATCTCGTTACCCCAAGGAGAACCCGCTTGTCCACCCATAATGTGGAGAGACTGAACTTTGTCAAGATGAATCAGGCTTGGATCGGCCAGGATTTCA
Organism: Engystomops pustulosus; assembly: GCF_040894005.1. Lineage (NCBI taxonomy): Eukaryota > Metazoa > Chordata > Amphibia > Anura > Leptodactylidae > Engystomops > Engystomops pustulosus. Next base: position 43,602,108 of record NC_092420.1, read on the forward strand.
ACTCGCCAATGCCTAATGCATCAGATTAGATCAGCCATGACACCTCTTCCAAACGTTGAGAAATGTGTATGGGTTATAACTACCTGCCTCAGCCACTATTCTGATGCTGCCACCCGCCTCATGCCACACATCTGCTGCCAGTTGCACAATCTGCCTCCTACCATCTTTACCAGGGACTGGAATTGTCCACCACCTCCACACTATATCATGGTGCCACTCTGTGGGCTCCTGCTGCTGCAGATGCCACCTCCACACTATATAATTGTGCAACCCTGCTGCTGATACCACGTCCACACTATATCATTGTGCCACCCTGCGGGCTCCTGCTGCTGCTGCTACTGAAGCCGCCAACAAACGATATCATTATGCCACTCTGCAGGCTCCTGCTGCTTCTACTGATGCCACTTTCACACTATATCATTGTGCCACCCTGCGTACTCCTGCTGCTGCTGACGCCTCCTCGACACAATATCATTGTGCCACCCTACGGGCTCCTGCTGCTGCTGCTTCTGATGCCACCTTCACACTATATCATTGTGCCACTCTGCGGGCTCCTGCTGCTACTGATGCCACCTCCAGACTCTATCATTGTGCCACTCTGCGGGCTCAAGCTGCTCCTGCTGCTACTGATGCCACCTCTACACTATATCATTGTGCGACTCTGTGGCCTACCATGTTGCCGCCACCTCTGACCTCATGCTGCTGGTGCCACCTTTGGAGTTTTTTTGTCAAAGGCCTGATTTTTTCAGAAAAACTGTAATTTTTAATGGATGTGGCGTCTCCAATCTGCTGCTACTGATGCCACCTCTACACTATATCATTGTGCCACTCTGTGGCCTACCATGTTGCCGCCACCTCCATACCTCTGACCTCATGCTGCTGGTGCCACCTTTGAAGTTCTTTTTTGTCAAAGGCCTGATTTTTTTCAGGAAAACTATAATGTATAATGGATGTGGTGTCTCCAATCTGCTGCTACTGATTCCACCTCCACGCTATATCATTGGACCACTCTGTGGCTTTCCCTGTTGCTGCCACCATGTTGCTGACACCTGTGGGCTCCTGCTTTTGCCCCCACCTCCACACTCTGTCATTGGACCACTCTCTGGCTTTCCATGTTGCTGCCGCCTTTGGCCTCCTGTTGCTGCTGATGATGCTGCCGCCGCCACCTCCACACTCTTATCATTGTGCCACTTTGTGGCCTACCATGTTTCCGCCACCTCCATAATTTGTCATTGTGCCACTCTGCAGCCTACTCATGCTTCTGCCAACTGACTGATGTCTCCCTGGAACACCCTGGGATTTCCATCATTCTGTTTTCACGCCCCACCACTCTATGACATTGCCAGTGTTTGGTTTTCCCCTTCATTTTATCTGCCAGAAGGATGAAAAACTTCCGGATTGATAGCCAAAATCAGGAGTGGATACAGAACACACAGGAAATGCAAGTATCCCATTTGCTGCTCATCTCTGGATAATATTTTGGATCAACTCCTGTTTGTTTTTGGCTTTAGCAATAATGATGGATTATTGGCCGATTGAAAGAGGACACTGACGCGTGAAAAGAAGGGCAAAGTAATCAATGATCAGGTTCTGTCGTAATCTATGGAATTATCTGATGTCAGTGTAAAAAGAGTGCACTCTTTGATGTTGTAGTGGGATTTTGACCCTCAGCTCGGTCCTTTTCAGCTGGCACAGACGTTACCTTGTCAGGCTGCGTTTCTGCTTTGCTTATTTGGTGAAGTTGGCCTCTGTAAGTGCACATGGAAGTGAAGAGTGAAGCGATTCTAAGAGCGACGGCTGTCTTATGCAAGTCATATTAAAACACAGCATTGTTTGAAGACCAAACCATGCTCCCTATGCATATTTTAGCATGGCACAACGTTCTACAACACCCTACAGGCTCTCTGCAGACAGGAAATACCTGTTTTTTAACACGATTCGTCATGATTCAATTCGGACCGGATCAATTTTTTTAAAAAAATTCGGCAAATCGGGACGAACCAAATTTTAACAAATTTGTCCATCTCTAATTTCCGGGTATAAAATCAATATGCACAAAACAGAGGTGTTATTATTGGATAGGGGGGACATTTGTCCTGGAATAAGGATTGGTGGTTAAAAACTGTGAAGGATAATTTTAGGTATCTAGGGGTTAGATTAGATAGAGACAGGGTTGTTAAAAAAAATAGTACACGATTTAAAAAGGTGGATGGAACTTCCGCTCTCATTATTTGACAGGGAAAAATTAATTAAGATGCTTTATACAGTGCAGATGCTCCCTTTGTTACTTAAACACAAGGATGTGAAAACATTTTTTTATGGAGAAATAGGAGGAGTGGAGTATCTATTAAATATCCGCAAAAATCACAAGGTATAGGCGGGCTGTCATTTCCTGACATAAGAACATAACATATAGCCTGAATTATGAGATTTGTGGCACAATGGTAAATAAACAGGATAAGTTTGTAGATGGAAGAGAGCTTGACCCAACCTCTAACATTAGGGAAGTTTTTGCATGAAAAGACTGTAAATTTGAAGATTCCAGGTAAAGCCTCTATTCTCTTAAGAGATACAAGAGCTGTTTGGATAACGGTGAGGAGGAAATGTCAGCTACCAGCGGATACATCGGGATAACTGTCTCTAGGAGATTTTTTTAGCATGTGCAAATGCAGGGTCGGACTGGGGTACCTGGGGCCCACCAGTGAAATTGATTTTGGGGGCCCACCTACTACTACATAGAAATATTCTGGAATAAGGGAATTTATACGCACTAGCAGGGGCAGTAAAGCAAAGGATAATCTAAGCCCTTTCCCCCTCCCTCTCTGCTAGTGATCGGTTCTTGGTTTGTGTACAGGGGCTGCAGGGGTGATGTTATCTCAGGGCATTAATGTTAGGGATAGTATAAGAGTTACCCCTGGTTTCCAGGGCTTTCTGCTGGCGGCTGGGCTGTGGTTAGGGATAGTATAAGAGTTACCCCTGATGTCCTGGGCTTTCTGCTGGTGGCTAGGCTGTGGTTAGGGATAGTATAAGAGTTACCCCTGGTTTCCAGGGCTTTCTGCTGGCGGCTGGGCTGTGGTTAGTGATAGTATAAGAGTTACCCTGATGTCCTGGGCTTTCTGCTGGCTATGGTTAGGGATGTAAGTGTTCGCACTGCACCAACCTTTCAATAAGGAAACGCTACCCTATTCTGGCATCCCGCACCACATAGACAAGTCACACCTGGCTCTCTGACCCTATAGATATAACAGTACATAAGCTGAGACTGTCTCACACTAGAAGGTTAGTCAGTGACTACAATACTGATCTGACACAGGAAGAAGTAGCATCTAGTACCTCACAGGTGACTTGTTTTCTTCTTCACAACCAGAATCATCGTAAAATCTGGTTGCAGAATTTTCTGGCAGATGTGTTCAGCTCTGGGAAGCAGATCCTCCTCACTGCGCCCCTAAAAATACCACAGTTACTTACAGTGTAATGTCACCTGGATAAGACATTGTCCCACACTGTACGTATAAAGAATCTACATAAGAAACCCCTCCGTGCCCCCACCATATAAAAAATTACATTGTTACCCCGAAATATATTACTACATTACAGTCTGTGAATAAATAATACTGTACCATTAAAAAGTATGGTCCCCCCCCCCCATTAATTACATAATATTTGGTTCCCCTGTGAATTATTTTAATGAATTAATTTATCTATTTAATGTCCCTAATAATTATTTTCATACATTTCCCCTACTAAAAAATTTGTTAAATAAAAATGTATTTTTATACAAAATGTAATAATACGTTTTTATACCATGTCCTAATTATTATTATACATATAATCCCCTCCAAATTATTAATGAGCATATAGCATCCCTTCAGTTCTACATTTCTACAACTTGCCTCCTATTTATTTACACATAGTATCTACACATTATTTAATTGTATTATAGTATAAAGTGAATGACTTGCTGCACAGGGCGCTGGTTACTGGTAAACTCCCTGCTGACACGTTCCCTCTACATATACACTCATCGGCCACTTTATTAGGTACACCATGCTAGTAACGGGTTGGACCCCCTTTTGTCTTTAGAACTGCCTCAATTCTTCGTGGCATAGATTCAATAAGGTGCTGGAAGCATTCATCAGAGATTTTGGTCCATATGATGGCATCACACAGTTGCCGCAGATTTGTCAGCTGCACATCCATGATGCAAATCTCCCGTTCCACCACATCCCAAAGATGCTCTATTGGATTGAGATCTGGTGACTGTGGAGGCCATTTGAGTACAGTGAACTCATTGTCATGTTCAAGAAACCAGTCTGAGATGATTCCAGCTTTATGACATGGCGCATTATCCTGCTGAAAGTAGCCATCAGATGTTGGGTACATTGTGGTCATAAAGGGATGGACATGGTCAGCAACAATACTCATGTAGGCTGTGGCATTGCAACGATGCTCAATTGGTACCAAGGGGCCCAAAGAGTGCCAAGAAAATATTCCACACACCATGACACCACCACCATCAGCCTGAACCGTTGATACAAGGCAGGATGGATCCATGCTTTCATGTTGTTGACGCCAAATTCTGACCCTACCATCTGAATGTCGCAGCAGAAATCGGGACGTTTTTCCAATCTTCTGCTGTCAAATTTCGATGAGCTTGTGCAAATTGTAGCCTCGGTTTCCTGTTCTTAGCTGAAAGGAGTGGCACCCGGTGTGGTCTTCTGCTGCTGTAGCCCATCTGCCTCAAAGTTGTTCAGAGATGCTCTTCTGCCTACCTTGGTTGTAACGGGTGGCGATTTGAGTCACTGTTGCCTTTCTATCGGCTCGAACCAGTCTGCCCATTCTCCTCTGACCTCTGGCATCAACAAGGCATTTCCGCCCACAGAACTGCCGCTCACTGGATGCTTTTTCTTTTTCGGACCATTCTCTGTAAACCCTAGAGATGGTTGTGCGTGAAAATCCCAGTAGATCAGCAGTTTCTGAAATACTCAGACCAGACCTTCTGGCACCAACAACCATGCCACTTTCAAAGGCACTCAAATCACCTTTCTTTGCTCGGTTTGAACTGCAGGAGATTGTCTTGACCATGTCTACATGCCTTAATGCCGCCATGTGATTGGCTGATTAGAAATTAAGTGTTAACGAGCAGTTGGACAGGTGTACCTAATGAAGTGGCCGGTGAGTGTAAATAGTTTTATTTCTGTATATTGTATATACACACTGCCCCCCTTATTATACATCCACCTCCATACACACTGCCCCCCTTATTATACACCCCCCCAAGAATTTGACATTTGCCCCCCTCCAGATTTTAAATAGGCACCCTCCATACACACTGCCCCCTCCAGATTCTAGTAAGACCCCCCATACACTTTGCCATCCACCCTCCAGATTCTAGTAAGACCCCCCCCATACATGTTTCCACCCCCCATCATACTATAGTTACCCCCCCCATACACATTAAAACCAGCTTCATATTATAGTTAGGCCCCCCATACACATTAAACCCCCCCTTCATATAATAGTTAGGCCCCCATACACATTAACCCACTTCATATAATAGTTAGGCCCCCCCATACACATTAAACCCCCCCTTCATATTATATCTAGGCCCCCCATACACATTAAACCCAGCTTCATATTATAGCTAGGCCCCCCATACACATTAAACCCAGCTTCATATTATAGTTAGGCCCCCCATACACATTAAACCCCCCTTCATATTAAAGTTGGCCTCCCCATACACATTAAACCCCCCTTCATATAATAGTTAGCCCCCCCCCATACACATTAACCCCCTTCATATAATAGTTAGGCCGCCCATAGACATTAACCCCCCTTCATATAATAGTTAGCCCCCCATACACATAAACCCCCGTTCATATAATAGTTAGGCCCCCCATACACATTAAACCCCCCCTTCATATTATAGTTAGGCCCCCCATACACATTAACCCCCTTCATATAATAGTTAGCCCCCCCCATACACATTAACCCCCTTCATATAATAGTTAGCCACCCCCATACACATTAACCCCCCTTCTTATAATAGTTAGGCCCCCCATGCACATTAACGCCCTTCATATAATAGTTAGGCCCCCCCATGCACATTAACCCCCCTTCATATAATAGTTAGGCCCCCCATGCACATTAACCCCCCTTCATATAATAGTTAGGCCCCCCATGCACATTAACCCCCCTTCATATAATAGTTAGGCCCCCCAAACACATTAACCCCCCTTCATATAATAGTTAGGCCCCCCTTTGCACATTATGCCCCCTTCATATAATAGTTAGGCCCCCCAAACTCATTAACCCCCGTTCATATAATTGTTAGCCCCCCCTCCCCCCATACACATTAACCCCCCCCTTCATATAATAGTTAGCCCCCCTCTCCCCCCATACACATTAACCCCTTCATATAATAGTTAGCCCCCCCATACACATTAACCCCCCTTCATATAATAGTTAGCCCCCCCTCTCCCCCATACACATTAACCCCCCCCCTTCATATAATAGTTAGTCCCCCCCTTCCTCCCCATACACATTAACCCCCACCTCCATCTGTTTTGCCAATAGAAAAAAAATGTACTCACCTCATCCTGCATCCTGCTGCTGCCGTGGGACTGGGGAGAGATGCGCGCCATGTCACGACGCGGCTCGCGCATCTAAGTTACAGTGTGACATGCGCCGAAAAGCCGCGTCACACTGACAGCTTTGACTGCAGGAATAGTACTCGTGCGGCCGTTTCAGCCGCAACGAGTACTATTGCAGCCACTGGCAGGGGCCTCCGATGGATACAAACGGTGGCCCCTGCCATAATGACCGGAGTCGGGGCCCACCGGGGAATTACCCGGCCCCCCGGCAGGCCAGACTGAGCCTGTGGAAATGGAAAGGAGAACAGGGGTGGCTTGCAGCTTTGAAAAGGAAGGGTATTTTTAAAATCTATGATTTAGTGGATAAAAGGAAACGGGAGATAAAAACATTTCAACAGATTAAAATAGATTATGGATTAGAAGACTCAGAATTTTTACATTAAATGCAGATCAAGGGGAAGATCAAGGAGGGAGGTCTGCTTGGAAAAATAGCGAGAGGCAATTGGCAACAATTTAGCAAAATTCTTGATGCAAAGAACAGTATTTAAGTTCTGAGAGAATCAATTAAACTTGATGTATGGCGGTGTTTATTTCATCATTATAATTCTAATTACCTTATATACTCGTGTATGAGCCGAGTTTTTTAGCACAAAAAATGTGCTGAAAAACGTCCCCTCGGCTTATACACGAGTCAATACATTATATATTTACTTAAAAAATAATAAACTTATATACTCACCCTTCGGTGGCCCTGATGCGCAGCGCTGCTCCCCCGATGTTCGTGCGGGTCCTCTTCTGGCTTCTGCGCCTGTCTTCTTTCTTCTGTAAGATCGTGCTGGGCACCGGCATTGCTCTCTCCCAGGCGGCGCCTAGTATGACGTCAGCAGCGCTGCGTCATACTATGCGCCTGCCGGCCGGCAGAGACTGATGCCAGTGCCCAGCAAGATCTTATAGAAGAAAGAAGACAGGCCCAGAAGCCAGAAGACGAGCCGCGCTGACATCGGGGGAGCAGCGCTGTGCATCAGGGCCACCGGAGGGTGAGTATATAAGTTTTTTTTTTTTAATGCTCGGCAGGCTGTATACTACCGGGGGGCAAGCTGTATACTACTGGGGGCAGGCTGGGGTGGCTCTATACTACTGGGGGCAAGCTGGGCTGGCTGTATACTACTGGGGGCAGGCTGGGGTGGCTGTATACTACTGGGGGCAGACTGTATACTACTGGGGGCAGGCTGGGGTGGCTGTGTACTACTGGGGGCAGGCTGTATACTACTGGGGGCTGATTAAATGAGAGAATAAACATTTATTGGATTGTTTTTGTATTTGATGTTAACTTTGTATATTTATATAAGTAGACACCCAAAAGGGGTCAAAATGTATGCATTTGTGGAGCATTTTCTATAAAATAAAAATAAATAAAAAAAACCTTATCTATAAGCTGCAATGTCAACAGATTTTTATTAAAAGATTTGAAAAGGCCCGCTTACAGGCCCACTAACACATTAGGGATTCCTAACATCTGTCAAAGTAGCTTATGCGAGGTAGATCCCGTGAACAGTTCCCCCCCAGCCCCTTTATTGTTGCAGCTGAGCCAACAGAAAATCTAACCAGGGATTGGGTAGAGCCATCCCTCCATCATCCTTGGGTGTTTGGAGGGTCACCAATAACTGGGGCATCATAATAGTTTTTAGCCAAGTTAGCCAGACCAACTACTGAAAATGGGAGCTTGTACCATGCTTTAACTTTTTGTTGGAATTTACAAAGCAGAGGACTAATGTTTAAAGCCGTAAATGTAGAGACATCCGCTAAATTTATTACTCCCAGATACGTAAAAGTAGAGACTATGAAGAGACTACTTTCAGAAGTAGCTTTGGGACATTCTTGGGGAGATAAAGGTAATCCCACAGATTTCGTCACATTGGTAAGGCCGGACAACATGCCAAAAGAGTTGATAACCTCTATTGCACTTGGCAGCGAAAAAGAGCAGTCATCTAAAAAATGCAGCTAGTTGTCTGCATATAGAACCATACTGAAAACACTAAATTGTTGCTGAGGATCTTAAAGCCGCTGTCAGGGGCTCCACAGCAATTGAAAATAGCAAAGGCGATAGAAGGCACCCCCTGTCAGGTCCCCCTATACCAGTGATGGCGAACCTTTTAGAGATCGAGTGCCCAAAATGTGACCCAAAACACACTAGCTCTGTGCCTGGGAGACAGCCCGCGTGCCCAGAGAGAGGTATCTGAGTGCCATCTCTGGCACCAGTGCCATAGGTCCGCCACCACTGCCCTATACAATGGAAAGGGAAAAGAGAGCAATTTGTAATCTAGCCTTGGAAGAAGAACACAGTAGGCCCACCCACGCTAGGAACTTGGGCCCAAAACCTAGCCTACGAAGTACCTCGAATAAATATAGTCATTCCACACTGTTGAATGCCTAGGCCACATCAAATGATACAACTGAAGCATCCCGTGACTACGGGAGCTCTATATGTTTAAATACAAGCATCATAGGTTAAGAGCAGTAGACATATTGGGCATAAATCCAACCTGGTCAGCATGGACAACCAAAGCTACAACAGTAGTTAGTCTGTTGGCCAGCATCTTTGCTAGTACCTTGAAATCTACTGTGAGAAGCAATACAGGGCGATAAGAGTTCATTTCCAGTGGGTCCTTTCCCAGCTTAAGAATAACCACTATTATCGCCTCTCACATCATAGATGAGAGAACTCCCTGTCCCATCGCTTCATTATACAAAATTATAGCTGATTTCTGATTGGTTCCCATGGGCAACTGGAACAGTTTTACCTCAGACATTTCTGATAAATCTCCCCATACTCACCTGTGGCAAAACAGCAACCAATCACGGCTCAGCTTCTGACTGTCACAGCAGCCAGCAGACAATGGTTCCTGTATATGGTGAGTAATAAGTGTGTTTTGGAAAGCTGAAAATTTTGGCTTATAACCAAGTCTATGAGTCACAGAGAGAAGCTGTGCAGGATCAGGATCATTTGTTTAATTATCAAAGCTTTTTTTTTTTTTTTTTTTTTTTTTAAAGGGCACAGGAAGCTTAAAGAAGAGCAGATTTTGCCTGCCATGGTTTACATTCCTTTATCATGGTGGTAGATGTCCTTTACATAAAATGAAATCAAATATAGGTACAGATTAGCATTATACTGTGGCAGTTATATGTATTTATTTTCTGGAACCCATGCCATACTTATAGTATTGCAATAAGTTAATAATAAGGCACAGGGAGAAACAGTGTTTCCCTGTATGATTTTTTTCATCAGTAACAAGGAGGTTCTGTCTAGTGCTTGCTGAGGGATTAACAGTAACAGCCAGGTAACTCTCCAGGAAAGAATCGTTCTCAAATATTGAAAACTCACATGTCTATAAGGAATATTTACATGTGGTGCTCAGCTTTTGGAAAATTCTTGTAGGCAGCAAATATAATGCAACATTAAATATTTTGTTAACCCCTGGTCTTTAACTTAAGGCATGTTAAAGCGTTCTTTATTCTATCAGTGATGTGTCCTGTAGTTCTGCCTGACAGTAAAACACAGTTCTGCTGTGTGCTGCTATGAGACAACAGTTTTTTCACTTCCATTTTTCACTCACCACCTATCTATATCTTAAATCTATAACTTTTTTATTTTTCCACATAAAGAGCTCTGTGATGGCTTATTTTCTGCGTAACAAATTGCACTTCGTAGTGACGGTATTTAATATTCCATGCCGTGCACTGGGAAGCAGGAAAAAATTCCAAATACAGTGAAAATGGTGAAAAAACACATTTACAACGTTTTCTTGTGGGCTTGGATTTTACAGCTTTCACTGTGCGTACCAAATGACATGTCTACTTTATTCTTTGGCTTGCTACGATTACGTGGATACCAAATTTGTATAGGTTTTTTAATGGTTTCATACATTTAAAACAATTAAAACCTCCTGTACAAAAATTTTTGGGGGGATTTTGCCATTTTCTGGCGCTAATAACTTTTTCATACTTTGGTGTACAGAGCTGTGGGTAGTGTCAATTTTTGTGACTTTTGATGGTGTTTTCATTGCTATAATTTTTAGGACTGTGCAACCTTTTGATCACTTTTTATTAATTTTTTTTATATTTTTCAAAATGGCAAAAAAAATGCCTTTTTCGACTTTCCGTTACGGGGTTAAACGCAGTGAAAAACCGTTATCATATTTTGATTGGGCATTTTCGGATGCAGTGATACCTAATGTGTTTATGATTTTCCCTGTTTATTAATATTTATATCACTTCTAGGGAAAGGGGGGTGATTTGAATTTTTAGGTTTTTTTAATAATAATTTTTTTTAATTTTTTTTTATTTTTACTTTTACTATTTTCAGACTCCCTAGGGTACTTTAACCCTAGGTTGTCAGATTGATCCTACCATATACTGCCATACTACAGTATGTCAGTACATGGGGTTTTTACTCCCCATACAATGTGCTGTTAGTGTGCACAGAGATTATCAATGGGTTATCAGTGGAGTTCCTGCTGCACAATTCTTGTGGTGCGCTTTGTGTTATTTAACCCCATTAACATCATGATGCTGCAGTTAGTGTATGAAGAGGGCTCACGCGCTGACCCCTTTTAATAGACATTGGAGGTTTGCTGCATTTAACATTTAAATGCCCTGGGCAAAACCACCAGCTGACATTTAAATGCCAGAGGCGCAAGGATAGTCGCCCGTGATGTCATCAGGTAGCGTAGATTAATTGCTGTAACAAGCGGGAGTGTAGAGGAGGCTCCTCGGCATGTCATTCAGCACAATCTATAACAATGTGTTCAATGCACACTATTATAGATCAGTGAAAAAATCCCTGTATACTGCAATAAAATAGCGGGTCTAAAAATACAGTAAATTTTTTTCCAGCTTGGCATGGAATATTAAATATTATCACTAGCAAGTATAATTTGTTTTGTAGAAAACAAGCTTTTATGAAGGTTTGTACATGAAAATATTAAAAAAAAAAGTTATGGAATTTTAAAGTGTGGATTGAAAAATGGCAAAACAAAAGACACAGTAGTTGTTTGGGTGGGGAATTAGTGCTTTCAGGGGACTGAAATTTTTAGTGCCACAGGACAAGGAGGGGAAGAAGTGTTGTGTAGGGTAGAAAGATATATGGGTTTGCATGGTACCGGAATCCACAGGGTATGTATGATCAGAAGCATGCCGACATCCTTCTGCAAATGCACATCAGAAGCAAGCCGATTGCAACTTGTTTTTGATGCTTGCAGATTAGATGTGGGGTTATTGCAGATTTACATTCCTTCTGCCATAAGATGAAGTTACCCACATGGCACCCGCACCTGATTACATGCATTTTAAGCCCTACAGCATAAGGACGTAAATCCACAGCAAAGGTCAGTCCCTGAACCATCATAGTATCATAGTATATAAGGCTGGAAAAAGACACAAGTCCATCAAGTCCAACCTTTATGAATTAAATAAATGTGTTTTCCCCATAACCCGTGATATTTTTTCTCTCCAGAAAGGCATCCAGGCCTCTCTTCAACATGTACATAGAGTCCGCCATAACAACCTCCTGCGGCAGAGAGTTCCATAGTCTCACTGCTCTTACAGTAAAGAACCTTTGTCTATGTTGATGGTAAAATCGCCTCTCCTCCAGCCGCAGAGGATGCCCCCTTGTCCTGGTCACAGGCCTAGGTATAAAAAGATCTTTCGAGAGATCCTTGTACTGTCCGTTCAGGTATTTGTACATTGTAATGAGGTCTCCCCTCAGTCGTCTTTTTTCTAAACTGAATAATCCCAAATTTTGTAATCTGTCAGTGTATTCTAATCCCCCCATTCCCCTAATAATCCTGGTTGCTCTCCTCTGCACCCGTTCCAGCTCTACTATATCCTTTTTATACACTGGTGCCCAAAACTGTACACAATATTCCATGTGTGGTCTGACCAGGGATTTGTATAAGGGCAAAACTATGGGGCAGATTTTCTTACCGGGTCCGTTAGCGATCCAGCAGCGCGTTCTCTGCGCTGGATTTGGGTCCGGCCGGGATTCATCAAGTCAGTTCCTCTGATGTCCACCAGGTGGCGCTGCTGCGCTGAAGTTCCCCTAAATGCACTGAAGTTCACGATCCTATCCTGGATGAAGGTGAGTGCAAGCTCTGCAACACAATTTCCTTTTTTAAATGCGGCGGTTTTTCCGAATCCGTCGGGTTTTTGTTCGGCCACTCCTCCCAATTTCCGTCGCATGCATGCCAGTGCCGATGCGCCGCAATCCGATCGCGTGCGCCAAAATCCCAGGGCAATTCAGGTACAATCGGTGCAAATCGGAAATATTCGGGTAACACGTCGGGAAAACTCAAATCGGGCCCTTAGTAAATGACCCCCTATGTCTTTATCATGAGAATTTATTCCTCTCTTGATACATCCCATAATTTTATTTGCTTTAGCAGCAGCCGCCTGGCTCTGGTCACTAAAATTAAGTTTACCATCCACCAATACCCCCAAGTCCTTTTCAGCTCCAGTTTTACCAAGTAATTGACTGTTTAGAACATAATTATACTTTTTGTTTCCCTGGCCCAAGTGCATAACTTTACATTTATCTACATTAAACCTCATCAACCATTTCTCTGCCCACTCCTCAAGCTTCCACAAATCCCTCTGTAATGCTAAACTATCTACCTCAGTATTTATTACTTTACACAGCTTAGTATCATCTGAAAATATTGAAACTTGACTGTGTAAACCCACTACAAGGTCATTAATAAAAATATTAAAAAGAAGTGGCCCCGAACTGAAGAAGCAAATATACTTCACATGATGTGGGGATGCAGGGAACTGGAGTCTTTTTGGAAATCTATATTAGACTTGACCCGTAAAGTTTTCTCTGTAACTATTGAAGAAAGCCCACTTGCATGTTTATTGGGAGTCCTGAAGATAGACAACCTGGCAGAACCTAATAATATTGCAATACAAAGATCCTTATATCAAGCTAGAAAGGTTATAGCTGCCCATTGGATTAGGCCTAGGCCACCGGACAAGAAAGAGTTTATAGATCGTTTGAATGCAGTAATACTATTGGAATATAGCACGTATGTAAAGAGGAATGGGGTCTCCAAATTCGAAAAGATTTGGGGCAAGTGGCTAGATACACCGGGTTTATCATCAAGCTCCCTTATAAGGCTAAGAACTAGCTTAGAATATCAATTATCATTAGCAAAATAAGTAAAGATAGATTTAGGTCTTCTTTAATATGTGAATAATTATATGAGACCTGAAGGGTCTTGAAGAGCTGGCACGCAAGGGTGGGCGGGGGGAGTTGGGAAGGGTGGGAAGGAGTATGCTACTAATAATAAGCATATATGATAAAACATACATCCTGTAAGAGAAAATGGATACAAATGTAACTCTCTTGTAACGCTTTAATAAGTATAATTTGAGTTTTCATTATTGTACAAATCCAGAGCTTACTGTAAAGATATGTACGTACTCCCCTCCAGGTTGTACTTGTTGGGTGTGTTGTTATTTAAAAAATGTTCAATAAAAATATCTGATTAAAAAAAAAAAAAAGTGGCCCCAATACTGACCCCTGTGGCACTCCACTGGTAACGTCAACCCAATCTGAGAATGTGCCATTAATGACGACCCTCTGTCTTCTATCACTAAGCCAATTACTTACCCAGATACACAGATTTTCCCCTATTCCCAGTAGTCTCAATTTATATACCTAGCTTTTATGTGTCACGGTGTCAAATGCCTTTGAAAAGTCCAGATATACAACATCCACAGCGTGCCCCAGATCCAGTCTTGAACTTACCTCCTCGTAGAAACCAATCAGATTAGTCTGACAGGACCGATCTCTCATAAACCCATGCTGACGCTGGGTTATAAGGTTGTGCACAGTGAGATACTCCAGGATAGCATCTCTAACAAACCCCTCAAATATTTTCCCCACCACAGAAGTTAGACTCACGGGTCTGTAGTTTCCGGGATCACTTTTTGATCCTTTTTTGTATATTGGTACCACATTTGCTATGCGCCAGTCCTGTGGAAAACAACCAGTCCTCAATGAATCTTCAAATATTAAAAATCTGTATGTCTATCACGGTACATAGTTCATGCAGAACCCGGGGGTGTATGCCATCTGGCCCCAGTGAATTATCTATCTTAGTGTTTGCGAGGCGGCGTCGTACCTCTTCCTGGGTTAAACTGTTGACATTCCAAAAAGAATTTACATTATTCCTCATTGTGGGGATTTTCCTGGGTAAAGACAGTTGAGAAGGCGACATTCAGTAGATTGTCCCTTTCCTCATCTCCTTCCACCATGACCCCCATGTTATTTCTAAGGGGACCCACACTCTCTGATTTTAGTTTCTTATCATTTATATACTTGAAAAATAATTTGGGATTACTTTTGCTCTTCCTGGCAATATTTCTCTCAGTCTCTATTTTTGCGGCCTTTATCTGCTTTTTACAGGATTCTCTCTATAATCTTGTAATGCCTTATCGCTACTTTCCCGTTTTAGCACCCTAAACGTCTTATCTTTCTCGCTTATTGCTTTCCTTACAAGACTAGTTAGCCACATTGGCTTTTTCTTCTTCCTCTTATGCTTTTTTCCCATAAGGTATGTGTTTTTCACAGGACTTTTTCAGAATATATGAGAAAAAGTACAATGTTTGGACCATGGACTGTGCAGTGTCTGGTTTCACAGACCAATCCATTCCACAGACTGGACACCATGAATCAAAGCGATATTTGCCTTTTCTTCTCTATAAAAAAGAAGCACCAGACTTCATGATCACACTTCGGTACTACTCTTTCATGGATTACTTGCATCATACAGTATATCTCGTACATATCATATATATGATGCAAGGAGTTCTGTCTATGAAACAGGAATTGGTCTATGAAACAGGATTTATGAGTCAGTGATTTATTTATTTTATTCAAATCCCATATGCCTTACATAATAAAGGCAAAAAATGCAACGGAGACAAAAAAACACACTTTTTCCACCATTCTGCACCCTCTGCAGAAAGCTATACAGTGGTCTTCCTGTTGGTCACATGTGTATATATAATATACGGTAAGAAAGAAGCACTTCCCTCTAACCGACTTCATGTCCAGGATCTCCTTTATGGTGGTATTAGAGAAATGGTCTGTGTACACCCAGATGACAGTATTACCAGAAAAGGACGGAAGATCTGAAACAAAGTCCATGGTCACGTGAGTCCACGGGCAGTGGGGTATAGGCAGTGGCAGGAACAGACCTGCTGGCTTGAGATGTGACAACTTATTTCGGTCACAGGAAGCACAGGAACTCACAAAGTCTTGTACAATCTTGACCAGGCAGGGCCACCAGTAGAAATGAGAGAAGAGAGCGACAGATTACACCTGCAATCCAGGTTACACAGCCACAAAAGAGTAATGTCCTCAAAATAGCATCCTCTTCCAAAGAGCAGGTCGGACATAGGTTTTGCCAGGAGGAATTTGTTGTAGACCCACAGGAGCGGCAACAACAAGCTGTTCAGGCGGAACAATATGTCAAGAAGCTGGTTTGTCCCCAGTTACATCAGAGGCACAAGAGAGGGCATTGGCTTTGACATTCTTCTCTGCTGGACGAAAATGGATCAGGAAGTTGAAGCAAGAGAAGAAGAGGGACCAATCAGCCTGTCGTGGATTGAGGTGTTGCATGGTCTGGAGATAAAGGAGATTCTTGTGGTTAGTATAGATGCAGACCGGATGACAAGTTCATTCCAGAAGATAACACCACTCTTCCAAGGCTAGCTTTATGGCCAGAAGCTCCCGATCACCTATGGAGTTTGGCCTTTGGGCTCTTTCTGGGTGAGAATGATACCAACTCCTACAGAGGAGGCGTCAACCTCTAGCAGGAACAGTTTCTCTGTATCAGGCCGAGTTAGTACAGTAGCAGAGGCACAGGCAGACTTCAGCTTGGAGAAAGTTTCTTCAGCTGCTGGAGACATTTTTCTTGACTAGTGCCACAATGAAAGACACAAGGGAGGAAAAATGCCGGTAATGAACTGCCGGTAATAATTAGCTAAGCCCAAGAATTTCTGTATGGCGCAAAGACCCACTGGGCGAGGCCACTGAAGTACTGAAGGAAATTTCATCTGTTGACCCATCTGTTGACCCATCAAGAATGCCAGAGTTTCTATACCCGAGGAAAGGTAGTTTCTTTTGGTGGTATAGATACTTCTGGAGCTTTGAGTATAGGCAATTGGCTCTTGGGTGCCTGAAAACCTGTCGTACATGAACCTGATGGGACTCGAGGTCTGAAGAGAACACCTGGATGTCGTCCAGGTAGACCATGACACAAGCATATAGCAAGTCTCTGAAAACATAATTGACAAACTCCTGGAATATGGTCCAAATGGCATGAAAAGATACTCAAAGTGCCCATCACAAGTATCGAAGGCGGTCTTCCATTCATCGACCTTCATGGATGTGGATGCAGAGAGGACTTGGGAGTAAGGCACCAGGAGTAGTGGACCCACCGGACCACTGGGAACGATGAGGTAATCCGACACCTGGGACTGGAGTCTAAGTGGTACCTGGTTTTCACCAGAGCCCACCGCAAAGCAGGTTGGACTTTCTACGGTGTGATACCACCAGGTCACTCCACAGGCACAACTTTGTCCTCAGTGGCGGCAATGGCAAAGTACAGAATTGTAAAGCAAATGCATGGTCGGGGACAGGCAGGAGGTCAGGACAGGCAGCACGGAATCAGAGTCAGTGACGTAGTGGAAGGTCAGGACTAACAGTACAGGAGCATAGTCAGGAACAGAATCGAGGTCACAACGAGAAATCACTATAAATATAGAGGACATAGGAACAAGCTTTCTCAATGGCAATGAGGCAAAAAGATCCGGCAGGGGTCATAGGAAGAGGTTTGCTATTTAACAAGTCAGCGACTTGAAAGTACCAATTAGCGGCGCACTAGCTCTTTAAATTTTACACAGTGTCTCGCACGCCAAGGCAGCAGGTGCAAATTCAATAGGGTGATCTCTGCAGAAGATGCCCGGGCTGGTTCCGTCAAGATAGCCAGGTATTCCATGAGGAACATGGTGATGTTGGCAGTGAGTGGGTCGTCATGTCCCAGAGGGGGGTTGCCCATGCCAGGGTTTTCCCGGAGAGTAGGCTGACCACGATTGAAACCTCTCTGTTTCATATTTGGACGGCATAGACAAACGCCGTCTGGGTTTTGCAGAAGTCACTGTATCGGGAGGTGCCACAGGGACTGGTCGCTGCTGCTGGGTGGCTAATAGCTGCTGCATCATGGCGGTAAGCTGGTTAAGCTACTGGGCCTGCATGGCAATCTGCTGAGACTGCTGCGCCACGATGGTGGCGAGGTCAGCTTCTACAGGCAGAGGTACCTTGGCTGGATCTATGGGCGGATCTTACTGTCAGGATCGGTGGTGTTGGACCCACGGAACCACTGCGAGCTATGACGTAAGCTTACACCTGGGAGCGACGTTGAAGTGGCACCCGGCATTCACCAGAGCCCACCGTGTAGCGGGTTGGATTTTCTGCAGCGGGATATCACAGGCGCTACTTTCATGCGATAGTGGCCAAGGCGAGGTACAGAAATGGCAGGGCCAATCACAGTCGTGGTCAGCCAGGAGGTCAGGGCAGCCAGCACAGGATCAGAGTTGGGGATGTAGCAGAAGGTCAAGACAGGCAGCAGAGATTCGAGCTCAGGAACGGAAACTGAGGTCAAAACGGATAATCACAGGTCATAATAACAAGCTTTCTCTAAGGCTATGAGGCACAAAGATCTGGCAGAGGTTGCAGTCTTCATTCATTAACGGTGTGGATTGTAAAGGTAATTCTCAGATAAATTTAAACAGACTGCATATACATTTAAACATTTTGGCAATAACACAAAATCATTTATGTAAAAAAGACAGCATTATAAACAATATTATATTAAATAATAATTATTACTGATAATTAATGACACATTATCTGGGATCTCAAGTGATTCATTTAGACCATTGGGCATTAGTGTCTTTAATTTAAAAATCCAAAACATTTTGCTTTGTCTTAGCTTATTGAATCTCTGATGGCAGGTCTGATCAATTTGTTCTATTGGAGTAACACTAAACTCATCCATATTACAGCCATGTTTGGTGGCAGCATGCCTAGACCAACATCCAAAATGTGTTCCCAAAACATAGCGATGTTTTGGGAACACATTTTGGATGTTGGTCCTATGGCCATTTAGTGGACTTTTGAGGGGTTGTGTAGTTCTCCCTATATACTGGAACCCACAGGTACAGTGCATTCCAACAGATATATAACAAAGGATGTGCTGAAATTTAAGAACGTTTTTATGGGAAAAAATTCATTGGTGATATTTGAACAAAAATCCTTCCTTCTATATGCGATGGAATGGCAGCATTTTTATAATGCATAACCACATTTAAAGGACCCTTTTAGGACTGGAAAGAAAAACATTTTAGGTTTCTGTCGGTAGCTATTAGCTTTCTTCATGTGACTGGGTGATAGTGAGTTTTGCAGAGTGGTGTTACGTCTAAATGGGGGTCATGGAGTAGAATGCTCCAATGTTTGTTGAAAAACTTTTCTATCTTAGACGAATGTAGAGATGAAATTAGGTGTAAAGTTATTCTTGTTGTTTGGTTTTGAGTAGTCATTTTGGACTTTCTTTTTCTTTTTTAGGCAATCTTTCTGGTTAAATCCCTCAGAATTTATTTTAGAGTCCTGGATTAATTGTGTAGGGTAGCCCCTTTCTTTGAACCTTTTGGACAATAATAATAATCAGACATCTATCTGCAAATGAAAGATAGACCCATGGGTACGAAATTTCCACCGAGCTTTGCGAACCTGGTTGTTGGTCATCTAGAAGAAACATTCCTTTACGTACATCCCCTTTACGACAAATGCAAAATATATAAACATTTCATTGACGATATCTTCATTGTATGGCAAGGCACACAAGATGAATTGAATACTTTAGTGCAAGACCTGAATGAAAATCTGTGGGGTCTAAAATTTACACACATTGTGACAAAAGATAAAGCAGAATTTTTAGATATTAAAATCTTCCCTAATACAGATAATGTACTCAACACGAGAACCTTTTTTAAACCCGTAGATAGTAATAGTTATTTAAATTTTTCTTGTGCACATTTCAGAAAGTGGTTGACAAATGTCCGGTACGGGCAATTTAAAAGACTATGCATGCTGCCACCGAACATGATTGTAATATGGATGAGTTTAGTGTTACAAATTTATTAGACCTGCCTTCAGAGATTCAATAAGCTAAGACAACTCGAAATGTTTTGGAACTTTAAATTAGAGACACTAATGCCCAAAGGTATAAATTATGTGTTTCCATCTTACAAAATATTTTATAAAATATCATTAATGTCAGCACCTGTCCAGCAACCGCGCAACCACAACCAGGCTTGGCGCTAGCTGTCAGACTAGGTAGGTGGTGGCGAACTCACCCTGTGACGTCCCTGCGGACTAAGGCCCTGCCTAAAGCAGATAAACCGCCCTGGTAAGGGCGAACCCACTATCAGGAACCTAACTGATGGTCCCTGAGTAACCCTACAAGATGACAGGGAAAACCTACTTTGTCTGGCAGCTGCTGGATGGTGGAGCGGACAGGTAACCGGAATACTGATATAGGTCAGTGCTCACACTGGTAACAGAAACCGACACTAGACAGACAGGAAGGTGGGGTCACACAAGGAGATAAACGATACTGAGGGACAAACAACAGATACAGACAGACAAGCGGAGTCAAACAAACCGGGTCAAAACCAAGATGGCGGCAAAGGTACAGATTCGTATAGCAAATAGAATGGTCAGTAGGCAAAGCAGAAGTCAGTACACAGAATAACCAGAAACACAATAGCAAGAGCACTAGATACACAGATAGACTGCAATAACCAGCACCAAATGAAATGGCTGAGCAGAATATAAGGCAGTAATGGACACTGCCTCCAGCTCTGACTGGCTCAGCCGTCCATCACTCAACCGCAGCTGCAGGAAAAACGAGTTCAGAGGCACACCCAGCTTTCCCAGGATCAGAAATGCAGCTGTCAATCACAGGCAGCTCTGGGTGTGGTTTCCCAGCAAGAAGCCTGAAACCTGATCTCATCAGTACAATTTGCGAGTCATGACAATTAATAATTACTGTTTAATATAATATTGTTTCTAATGTTGTCTTTTTTATATGAATGTTAACTGATTTTGTGTTATTGTCGATGCTTAAATGTATTTGCAGTCTGTTTAAATTTATCTGTCCATTAAATTTATCTGTCCAGTTATTTATGTCCACTCACCTTCCTGTGACTATTTTCATCTAAGTTCTAGCCGCTCAGCACCTTCGGGTTTCCGTAGAAACCTGATGCTATAATTCTAACATGGAACTTTCGGCTAACTAACCCGAGACTTCTCCTATAATGGTATTAATACACGCGGGTTTCACTTGCCCCGCGTGTTACTTTGGCGTTCTAACATTGAACACAGCCAAGGATTGTATTTTATCTACTATATACCCCGCCTATGGGGATTGATTATTCCCATCACCATGTATTGATTATATTGCACTTAAAAATATACACAATGGGACAGATTTATCAAGTGTCTGAAAGTCAGAATATTTCTAGTTGCCCATGGCAACCAAACACAGCTCCCCTTTAAAATATTCATGAGCACTGATAAAATGAAAGCTGAGCTGTGATTGGTTGCCATTGGCAACTAGAAATATTCTGACTTTCAGACACTTGATAAATCTGCCCCAATGACTTTTAACACTGGGCTCACTATTAACTATTTGTTTAACCAGTTACACTTTGTAATGCAATTTTCTGTACTAAATTATGTCTAAATGAACTCTGCATATTTTAGTTGTTCCTGATCAGGACGTGGACAATGCTTTTTAAGTTTTAATATTTATATATTTTTAAGTATTTATTTATTTTTAATTATTTGTGATTGCTTACCATATACTATATGTTATTACTTATTTGCTACTTTTGTATTTTGTGTTGTAATACTCAGATCCTGTACTTGAAGAAGGGCTTTCGCCTGAAATGCATTTACCACTTTGGAAAAATAAAACATTTAAACTTTACTATACAAAGGTTGGTTGGTTGGGACTAACAGGGGTATTCATATGCGCACAATTGAGGATGATGATGATGGGTGGCACTTCAATATGGCATTCTCCTCCTGACCCAACATAGTGGCACCAGGGATTCTAAGGCTGGGGGACTAGGAGATGTAACAATGCCCATTGCTATGGGTGATAGCTTGTAATGGGTACGTGGCCCCTTTAAAGGGGTTGTGCCACCATAGCACATAGCTGTAATTGAGCCCAATGCATTGTTAAAAGTACTTTCAGCATTTACTCTTAATAAAAAATATGCAGCCTTACTGAGATAACTCCTTTTGTTCTGGTTGCTGGCACCCCCTGCTGGCAGCAGTGTCCTGAGCTACAGCTGATCTGGCCGAGTCTGCGCCCAAGGATTCATCCAGCTGCTCTGCACTACAGATCACTCCACAGGCTCACAGCTCCTCTCCACACTGAGAGATCAGCTGACACACTGCAGCCAATAGGAAGTGAGAGAGGAGGAGGGGCAGAGATTGTGCTGTGATGTCCACTGCTTACCAACTTCACAGGTGCTTACAGCAGCAGATACAAAGTAACTGCAGCCAGACAGACATGACTATCTGCTGCACAGTGGAGTCCTCCCCTAACATGAGTTATAGCAGCCCTTTCCTCCCTCCACCATTAGTCAGGTCACACAGGAGGCTGCAGAGATAAAAAAAACAAGCAAAAGGCTGAGCTCTGACCTCTCCTAAGCTCCAACATGTCCTGCAGTCCAACTCCTGCTACACTGCTGTCTTGCAAAGGGGCCCCTGTCCCTGACTAATCTCACCTATTTATATATCCAAGTCCTATTATCTATCACCTGTCATATATTTTCTATCTATCTTCTATTTATCCATCTCTTTCCTATTTATTTATAATCTATATATGTACAGTGGCGTAACTACCGCCGTAGCAGCCGTAGCAGCTGCTACGGGGCCCTTGAGGTTCAGGGGCCCGGGGATGCACGGACCCTGTGTGCAGTGCTTTGCCAAGTGGTCCGTGAATACACTGCTGGGTGCCTGGCAGATGTGTCCCCGGGCCCCTCCTCTCGGTCCCGGCTTCCGCCCACCTGTCTCATGGCCCACCCACCTCTCATGGATCACTCAGTACCTGAAACTCCCATTTGCCACCTCCCTGACCCGCCCGCCTGCGTCCCACCAGCCGCCTCCCACCTCCCTTACCTGTCCGCCGGCACACGTGACCGCTGCCCGCCTACCCCCTGCATAGCGGCACAGCTGGCCGATTACACACGGCACAGTTGACAACCACCCGACCACGCCCCCATCCTCCCGCCCGGTGAACAGCCCCTCTTCCCCTCCCGCCCGGGAAACGAACCCCCCTCTATGGCCCCCCCCTCCTGCCCGAACACCCGCCCGCACAACCACCGGAACACCCACCTGAAGCCACAGCCGGGTGATCACCCAAACATCCTAAAAGGTAAGTATACACGTATGTATTTATCTGTGTATATGTATATATTGTATTCGGCTCACGTGTATACGAGCCGAAACGTCGTCTTCTATGGATTAAAACCACCGTTTTTTTTCACCATAATTTTTTGTGCTGCCTTTTCATTATTTATTACTTTGAGGGTCCTCTTTTGCCCGGACCCAATACGGCTTTGCACACAACTTTAATTTTTGTGCTTTTTTCTGAAAATACTGCCGTGCTGCTTGGACTTTTCTACATTCTGTGTATATTGTGTATATATGTATATACTGTGTATATATGTATATACTGTGTATATTATGTGTATATATGTATATACTGTGTATATTGTGTATATATGTATATACTGTGTATATATGTATATACTGTGTATATTGTGTATATATGTGTATATTGTGTATATATGTGTATATGTATATACTGTGTATATTGTGTATATATGTATATACTGTGTATATATGTATATACTGTGTATATTGTGTATATACTGTGTATATTGTGTATATATGTATATACTATGTATATATGTATATACTGTGTATATTGTGTATATATGTATATACTATGTATATATGTATATACTGTGTATATTGTGTATATATGTATATACTGTGTATATTGTGTATATATGTATATACTGTGTATATTGTGTATATATGTATATACTGTGTATATTGTGTATATATGTATATACTGTGTATATTGTGTATATATGTATATACTGTGTATATTGTGTATATATGTATATACTGTGTATATGTGTATATATGTATATACTGTGTATATATGTATATATGTATATACTGTGTATATTGTGTATATATGTATATACTGTGTATATTGTGTATATACTGTGTATATATGTATATATGTATATACTGTGTATATTGTGTATATATGTATATACTGTGTATATTGTGTATATATGTATATACTGTGTATATTGTGTATATATGTATATACTGTGTATATTGTGTATATATGTATATACTGTGTATATTGTGTATATATGTATATACTGTGTATATGTGTATATATGTATATACTGTGTATATATGTATATATGTATATACTGTGTATATTGTGTATATATGTATATACTGTGTATATTGTGTATATACTGTGTATATATGTATATATGTATATACTGTGTATATATGTATATATGTATATACTGTGTATATATGTATATATGTATATACTGTGTATATTGTGTATATATGTATATGCTGTGTATATTGTGTATATACTGTGTATATTGTGTATATATGTATATGCTGTGTATATTGTGTATATACTGTGTATATTGTGTATATATGTGTATACTGTGTATATTGTGTATATATGTATATGCTGTGTATATATGTATATGCTGTGTATATATGTATATACTGTGTATATTTGTGTATATATGTATATACTGTGTATATTGTGTATATATGTATATACTGTGTACATTGTGCATATATGTATATTGTGTATATATGTATATACTGTGTATATATGTGTATACTGTGTATATATGTATATATGTGTATACTGTGTATATATGTGTATACTGTGTATATTGTGTATATATGTGTATACTGTGTTTTTGTATACGCTGTGCTTATAGTATGTATGTATATGCTCTATATACTGAATATAGTATACGAGTGTAGAACTTTATGTGTATATAAGTATATTAAGGTGTGCAGCCTACATATGTATATTTTTTTAAGGGGAAGGGGGGCCCCATGCAGAAATCTGCTATGGGGCCCAGTCTCTCCTAGTTACGCCACTGTATATGTATCCATTATCTATCCATCTTTCCTAACTATCTTCTATGTAGCAATCTTTTCACAATACATAGGGTCCTCTTTTGCCTTCGATCCCTGCGGCTGCGTTGCACACACCGTGGTGCAAGTGGCTGATGTCATGGTGTCAACAGGACTATACAGGGGGGCAGGCACTGGATATATACAGGGGGGTAGGCACTGGCTATATACTGAGGGGCAGGCACTGGCTATATACTGAGGGGCAGGCAACACTGTAGGTCCTGGATCAATGCTCAATAGCACAAGGTGGCAGAATAACACAGTTTGGATAGCTGAATTTAAATCACAGTATGGGCCTCAAAAACAAATAGCAAGTGTTCCTGATGCCACTTGCAATATCCGCCACCGGGGGCTAACCTTTTTTTGTGGCTTGGTGGAAGCCAGAACCCTGGGTACCTGAGTGGCTGGTGAGCGCGGCCTAGCACTCGTATTTGGTCACGGTATTGGATACAAGGGAACAGAGGCCTGGTGCCTGGCAAGTCTCTGGCAGGGGAAAGAACAAGAAATGGTACAGTATCTCCCTGGGGCAACCCCAATATAGAGGAAGAGATCCTTGGTGGTGGTGAATGGGGTGCCTGTGGTGGTACAAGGATCATTCAGAGGCAGAGTTTATGAAGCATTTAACTTATAATGCATTTATTGGAACTTGGCAAAGGCCCCAACAGTAGCAACTTCAATGGTTTGAGATGCCTGGTTGGATATCATTCCACAGGAATACTCTCAGCCTGGTAAAGGTATATTCAGGCTGGAGAGGAAAGTTGGATGCTTCAGTAGTTGGTTAAGGCAGGCTCCTGGTGGTGGAGGTCTGCTTGGGTCATAACAACAATGAGGAATGGGAATCACTAGTAGTCCAAGTATACATAGTTGCAGATCGGCAACTAGATCCACCCCAGATTTTGATATGGGTAAACTATCATTAGATATTACCCCAAGGCTAAACCAATAGTATTTATACATGAGGTCCATTAATATTTCAGCATTTCATAGGTCCATAAATAACCTATAGAAAACATGTATACATAATGTGGCCATTCAGCCCCTCTCCTTCTAAAGATTCTTAATGTAAAAATCATTTAGGATTCACGTTGCAAGATCTTATGCCTTGGTATGGTTCCCTACCTCAATAATTTGGAACCACAGAGCCCTATGGTCACCACCATGCTGTTACCTTATATGCTTTGAGGTATTTCTGTCAGGCTAGCAGGTGTGGATCCTCTGGACCACTGCAGACGATGACACAAGCCACTACCTGGGACCTGAGTCTAAGTGGTACCCGGTTTTCACCAGAGCCCGCCGCAAGGCGGGTTAGGGAAGCTGCGGCGTGGTACCACCAGGTCGTTCCTCAGGCGTGACTGGTCTGCAGTGGCGGTCAAGGTCGAAGTACAAAAACAGCAGACAATCTTGTGGTCAAAGTCCAGGCACAAGGTCAGGGCAGGCAGCCGAGATGCAACGTCAGAGTCTGGTCTGGGGTCAGCAACAGGAGGTCCAAGCAGAAGGGTACGGGAACTCAGCACACAGGACAGCAGTACGGAGGAACACAGGTACACGGGAACACAGAGGGACTCAGGTAACACTGGAACACGGAGGGACTCAGGTAACACTGGAACACGGAGGGACTCAGGTAACACTGAAACACGGAGGGACTCAGGAACGCAGGAGACACAGGAACGCAGGAGACGCAGGAATCGCAGGCAAATCGCAGAATAGCTTTCTCTCAGGCTGTGAGGCACAAAGATCCGGCAGGGTGAGATGGGAGAGGCAGATATAAATAGCCTCATGGGAAATGGCCATGGCCAATTAATAGCGCGCTGGCCTTTTAAATTTTCTAAAGCTGCAACGCACCCTGAGACACAGGGACGCGCGCACACAGAGCGAGAGGTGAGAGGCACTGGCTCTGCGCCTGCGGGGAGCGAGAGGCACGGGTGAGCCCGCGACCCGCGATATGGGTTGCAGGACTACCCGTGACAATTTCCACCATTTTTGATAATGTTGATATGGTCCCTAATTATTCTTTTGGCTTCAGTCAGAATATATTTACAAGCCTTAAAGCTTCCATATTTAAATCTACCCGTTAATGGTTTAAGATGACTATGGACGACATGATATTACGCCCCCTTTTATATGTGATTGATGGATAATCATCAATCATATCGGCAATATCATCGTCCATCTTCAAAATTCCCAAACTTGCTTTAAAAATTTGTCATTCCTCCATATGGCACCTACCAGATGTACCAATTACTATTTTCTTTTGAAGTTTACTTGTACTGTATGGTTAGTAATTAATTTCTTCTCCTTTTTAATGCCTAATGATTGTCAGGATCAGTGGATCCTCTGGACCACCGCGGGAGATGGAACTAGCCGACACCTGGGACCGGAGCCCAAGCGGCACCTGGTTTTCACCAGAGCCCGCCGCAAAGCGGGTTGGACTTGCTGCGGCAGGATACCACTAGGTCGTTCCACAGGTGCGACCAGCCCGCGGTGGCAGCCGAGGTCGAGGTACCTTAGCGGATGACAGGTCCAGGCAGGGTCAGGGCAGGCGGCAGAGATGCAATGTCAAGTCCAAGTCTAAGGTCAGCAACGGGAGGTCCAGGCAGGTGGGAGCGGGAACACAGGCACACGGAACACAGCAACACGGAGGAACTCGGGTAACACAGGACTCAGGAGCAGGAACACACAGGAATACACAGGAACGCAGGAATACACAGGAACGCAGGAATACACAGGAACGCAGGAATAATCGCTTGGAAGCTTTCTCTAAGGCTATGAGGCACAAAGATCCGGCAAGGGTTACAGGAAGAGGCAGGCTTATGAAGAATTGGGAAATATGGCCAGCGCCAATTAATGGTGCGCTGGCCCTTTAAATTTGGAGAAGGTGCCGCACGCGCGCCATAGCAGACGGGGACGTGCGCGCACAGCTGAGGGGAGCGAGCCAGGAGCCGGGACGGGTGAGATGCGCTGGCGGCGCGCTGGCGGGGGCATGGCGGCACGGGTGAGCCCGCGACCCGCGATGTTGGTCGCGGGACCACCCGTGACAATGATGCGCATCCCTCAGTATTTGTAGCAGGTATACTTTATCAAGTAACCTTCTTTGAAGGTGAAATGGTGAAATGACCTATTATTTTTCCCCTTTTGACCAGGGTTTTAAACTGGTCCGGCGCACTGTGTATAATTATGATAATCATAAGGAATAGCATAATACATGTTTGTTGAAATGCTTGTGTCAAGGGTGCTCCTGCGACCCATGGACTGGGTTGCAGACGCACCCGTGCACCTCCCTTTCCCCCAGCACTGCCGCAGCAGGCTCTCTTACCTGACCGCGCTGCAATGTTGTCTCCCATGGTCAGGTGCGCTGGCCCTTTAAGTAACAGGAGCCCGGCGTGTTTGTGTGCCCTAGGAAGCGGAGATGTGAGTGTGCCGGCTCCCTGCTACTTAAATTGCCAGCGCCCTGCTGATTTGCGCTGGTCCTCACTTGTTCTAATAAATAACTCTTCCTGCAAACCCCGCCTGATCTTTGTGCCCTTATGCCAGAGAGAAAGCATTCCCTAACGGTCTGTGTATTACCCGTTGTGATCTCCTGCTACATTCCTGACTTCGATTCTCTGCTGCCTGTCCTGACCTTCTACTATGTCTCTGACTCATCCTGTGCCGCCTGTCCTGACCTTCTGCCTGACAACAACTCTGATTTTGCCTGCTGACGCTGAACCTAGCCTTGGCCACCACCACAGGTAAGTCGCCGGTGGAGCGACCTGGTGGTATGCTGCCGCAGGTGCCACTTAGACTCCACTCCCAGGTGTTGGCTTACGTCATCGTTCGTGGTGGTTCAGTGGGTCCACCATCCCTCATCCTCACAGCTTGCTATTATTGTATACAAATGTTAAATAATAGTCCACAGAATAAATGTTAACATTTTACCATTCACTAAGAGAAATGAAGTAATGGAGGATTATTTATCATTGGTTTTTGCCGTCAAAAAAGTTTATTTTCACTGCTAAAAAGTCTCACAGGAGTGTTTCCACCTCTTGATTTATCTGGCATAAACATAGAACTACTGTTAGTGCAAGACCATGCGACACCATGCAAAGCCAGATTCAAGACTTTTGGAAAATGTCCCATAGAAAGTCTCATAGTTTCTCCAGTTACATACTGGTGTATGTGCGAGGAGTTTATATACAATTTGAGACTGTTTTGGGACTTTCTGAAAAGGGATGTTTCATATTGTAAGTTATAACTATTTACTTTTATACAAAAGTTATTATACCTGGTCTTTAACAGAAATCATAGGACCCACAAATATATGCCAACTGTATTTATTTAGAGAAGCCCATTTTTCTTGAGTTTGCATCTTCTGCTCTAATGATGGGTAAGCAGGGCTTCTCCTTTATCATATTTTATAGTCTATGTTAAGGGCTGTATTACTGTGTAAATAGAGAAAAAAAAGAGCACTACTTGCAGGTAAAATTATACAAAAACATTAAAAGGAAGGGGGCGTAGGAATTCACCTTCTTATCCAGTTCACCTAACGGATGTAGTGACCTCCCTGGTTTCAGGTATGAGCCCCAAAATTAATATGTAAGAGGCAGAGGAAATGGTAAAGCGTTGTAGGTGCTCTTCTGGGTGAATGCAAGTCCAAAAATTTGTTGATTTTTCATCAAATATTCTGGTAACCCCCACTGGAGCCCTCCAGAGTCATCATCATAATTTTAAAAGTTGATTTTAGAAGGACAGGTCATGGATAACAAATATTTGAATATTACGACAGTCACAGTATCTGAATCTATGAGCTGCCATACCAGAGCCCTAGGGCCATAGGCAGCATTAGACTGGAGCAGATCCATTGAGGTCTGTAGGGTAGTTTTCTGTGCATGTCCTGTGCAGGAAGAGGTGTTAATAATCTGTAACATTGGGGCTCATTTACTTACCCGGTCCTGTTGCGATCCAGCGGCACGTTCTCTGACGAGGATTCACTAAGGTCATTTGCCGATGTCCACCAGGTGTCGCTGCTGCGCCAATGTCAGCCGGAGTTCACCATCCTATTCCTGCGGCATGTAAGTATGTGTCAAGCGACAATTTTTTTTTTTTAAATAGCGAGATTTTTCCGAATTTGTCCGGTTTTCCGACGGCCACGCCCCTAGTTTTTCATCGCATGCAAGCCGGCACTGATACGACACACTCCGATCGTGTGCGCCAAAAAACCGAAGCAATTCGGCGCATAATGGTAAAATTCGGAAAACCCAGCAGAAAAACTAACCCTATGTGCCCCATGTGTCTATTGTCAGTTGTAAATAGTGCTTTCTATAGATGTGCTATCTATTATTATGAAAGTGCCTGCCTTGACTGTGATGTAAAGGAGGCAAATGCTGCAGAGAACACTGCAACAGGCCTGGCTTATTTTAGTCTATTATTAGGGCTAGTTAAAAATAGCAGGATAAAATGATTTTGAGTAAAAATAGAAATTAATAAAGACAAATGTTTCAAACATAATCAAACATTCTAAATATTAATATAATCTTAATATAAAATGTTTGTGTAAAAAAATAGGTATTCTACGTTTGCGTAGCTTCTTTTCAATGAATGGTACTAGAGGCACGGTTTTCTATTTGGAAGAAGGGCTCATGATACCGTATTATTTTGCCTGTATGCATCAACCACTATGCAATGCTGAATTTGAGTTTATTAAGATACTTAACTCAGAAGAAGCTCTATAAGTCTTTACGCATTCACTTACTTATTACGATGTACATATGATATACTATACTATGATACTGTACTACGTATCAGTACCTGTGGTCAGTATAAATCTAACATCACTTTTTATTAGTATAATATTCATTTACCTTTTATTGTTTTTGCTATTGAGATACCTTAATCCCTTCCTGATGTGCACCTTAATAGTATGGCACAGCTGGAAGCTAGTTCAGCCTGGCACCATACAGAACACACCCCTCACCCTTCTCTTAACCCCTCACACACCGTGGTCAAGCATGACCGCAGCGTGTAAGAGGCTTCTGATGGGGATTGCGGGGCTTACCAGGGGGTCTGATCCTCCGCTGGCAGCCCCGGAGTCTGCTAGTGGCCAGGGTCTGTGTGATGAAGTCTGGTAGAAGCTCAGTGGATTACATAACACAGTGAAATACATATGTATTGTTCTCTCTATTTGGGCTTGATCAAGCAAACAGAAGATCGCTTGTTCAAGCCATCATGTCAAGAAAAATAAAAAAAAGTTTCAAACATCAAATAAAAGTTTTTTTTTTAAATAAAATTAAATAATAAAAGAAAGTTAAAGTTCCCCAAACACCACAATTTCCTAAGTCACAAAAAAACCTCACGGTTGTTGATATCAACACCTCCATAACAATCTGTACTAGAGATGGGCAAATCAATTCTAACGAAGTGGAATTCATTGCGAATTTCAGGAAAACTTCGGTTCGACACAAATCCAAAGTTTACGGTAATTCGTGGGATCAAATTTTTTTCCCCTTTATTGCAAATTAGCACAATGTATTACATGGGGCAGAGAACTCTGGAAAGAACAAAGGAACACCCTCGATCACATCTGCAGACGTGTAAGCCAATCAGCGACCGGCAGGCTTATGTGATGTCACAGCCCTATAAAAACAGACAGCCATTTGCAATCCCATCATTTCACACTGTGTGTGCTGTCTCTAGTGTCTGCTTGTACTCCGTAGCTGATGGAGTGATTTTTGCTCAAAGTCCAGCTTGTCCATTTTGAGGGATCTGTATACGCCAAATTTCAATCCTTTTCTGTTGCTAAAGTTGATCAAGAAATTTGTGTCAAATCAGCATAGTTGCTGGACTGATTTTTTCGCAAAGTCCAGGGTGTAAGTTTTTGGGGTTCTGTATTCCCCAAATTTCAATTATTTTTTGTTGCTAATGTTGATATCAAGAAATCCATGTCTGTCAGACAGAAAGGTTGAGCAGGCACAGTTCGCAGCAGAGTAAGGGGACGTCGCAGCAGGGGTGACTGGATTGGTTGACTAGGTCATCCACTTCCTCCCAAATGACATCTGACAACCCCAGCCAAGAGTCTGTGGGTTCGTCAGATACAACCCTTAGTTGGCATGGCCCAGGAGCAGGTCAGCAGCCCTCAGCTGTCCTCAACCAGCCTCTGTCCTGTTCATTTACATCAGCCAGAGATCTACTAGGTAGTCTGAGCTTAGCACCACTGTACAGTGAGGATATACTATTTGAGGACAGTCAACAGCTGCTTGGCAGTGAAGAGGTGGGGCAGACATCCGCTGCTTCAAGCAGTAGGCGGTAAAGTAGAGATGTGGAGAGTGGCACAGGAGGTTATGTTGCACTTGCAAGTAGTCAGGCTGTGCATACTGAGACCGTTGAGGAGCATAGCAGTGACAGGGAAACACAAATCAATGATTATGTAGCCTATCTTACTTGGGAGCCGGGTGAAGCAAGGGTGTTGGTGGTAAAATCACCAACTCGGCGGTGTGCCAGTTTTTTGTTAAGACCTCAGAGGAGCCAAGGTTGTTTATATATAACCAAACAACAATATGTCCTCTAGTGTATTTCAGGAGAATTCACCCTTATACTTCAATTAATACCCAAACAAAAGGGGAACTCAAAGATAGTTAGTTTAAAAATCTTATAAATTCTTTTATTTCATAACACATAAAACCAAATACAGACATTAACTTCAACAGGTTAAAAAAAATGGTCCCAAATTGATGGGGGAGACTTCAGCAATTCATCCTATATATATTCATTGTGCCTTTAAACATTTATGCTAGATGATAAAGTGCATTGTATTATATAGTAAAGTGCTAGGCAATAAAGTGCATTTTTCTCATTTACAATCTATGATGTAAGGATTATTACCTTGTTACGGCTGTTTGTCTACAATGAATATATATAGGATGAATTGCTGAAGTCTCCCCCATCAATTTGGGACCATTTTTTTTAACCTGTTGAAGTTAATGTCTGTATTTGGTTTTATTTGTTATGAAATAAAAGAATTTATAAGATTTTTAAGGTTGTTTATATGTAGAATCTGTGGGCAGAAAGTGAAGCGTGGCCAAGGAGCTAACATTGACACCACGGCCCTGCGTCAACACATGACCAATGCCTGGGAGAAAGGTGTCTCAGATGTGGTGATCCATCCTGCCGCTGCAGCAACAGCAGCAGCACCTAGTGGCACACATGTCATTTCAGCCTGTCAAGGCTCCAGCACCTCTGCCGAAGGGAGCTGTTTGTCTTTGACATCTTCTCACAGTCTAGATGCTCCTGCTTCTCACTACGTATGGCGCCAGCAGTTGTTGAAGGAAGCAATTACAAAGAGACAACTAAGGTGCAGAAGTTGACCTTGCTCCTGTCCAAGTTATTGGTACTGCAGTCCCTCCCTTTCCAAGTCGTGGACTCTGCACCCTTCAGAGAACTAATGGCTTGTGCCGAACCGTGGTGTAAAGTTCCAAGCCAAAATTTCTTTTCCAAAAAGGCAGTACCAGCCCTCAACAGAAGGTGGCCCAGACCGTGAGCTTATCAATTTCTTCCAAGGTGCACAGCAGCGCGGACATGTGGAGCTGTAACTACAGTCAGGGCCAGTACATGTCCTTTATGGCCCACTGGGTGAATGTGCTTCCCGCCCAGCCACACCAACAACTTGAACCCTCGCTACCGGTCAAAAATGGGTGACTTTTTCCAGCTGCCGAGAGGGAGGAACAACTGGCAAACTATAGAGAAATGCTGTGCACACAGTTGGACGCTGCCTATGTGCGCCATTGTCCATCCTCTGTCAGGTCTGACCAGGGGATTCCTGGCAGTCATCGCTCATGTACTAGTGCCATGGCTGCTGTTGGGAGATAGGGGGGTAGGAGCAGTAGAAGCTCCATCAGCAGCAGCTTAACTCTGTAGTCCTTAATGAGAAGCTTCCTTCACCCACCTAGTGAGAAGGGTAGCGCCACCAGCCGCAGCAGAAGGACATGGAGCAGACCCTGCACCAGCAGGTGGTGGCCTACTTGGACAGCACTCTACCACCCCAGGTAGAGGAGCCCCTGGACTACTGGGCAGCCAAACTTGATGTGTGGCAACAACTTGCAGAGTTTGCAGTATAGTAGATGTCCTTCCAGGCCAGTAGTGTGGCATCAGAGCAGGTGTTCAGTGTGGTGGGGGTCATCGTTACCCCAAGGAGAACCCTCTTGTCCACCCGTAATGTGGAAAGACTGACCTTTGTCAAGATGAATCAGGCGTGGATCAGCCATGATTTCAACACACCACTGCCTCATTTCTCAAGAATTGGGGGAGGCGTCATGGCTTATCTAATCTGATGAATGAGTCTGGATTCTAACTACTATTCTGATGCTGCCACCTGCCTGATGCCACACATCTGCTGCCAGTTGCTCTATCTGCCTACCACCATCTTTACCAGGGACTGAAATTGTCACTTAACTCCACAATCTGTCATTGTGCCACTTTCTGACCTCCTGCTGCTGGTGCTGCTGCACACACTGCCACACTGTGGCCTGCCATGTTGCTGCCAGCTCCGGAATTTGTCATTGTGCCACTCTCCGACCTCATGCTGCTTCTGCAACCACCTCCACACTCTGTCATTTTACCACACTGTGGCCTAAGATGTTGCTGCCACCTCCAAAATTTCAGAGGGAACAAATCAGAGACAAATCCAGGCAATATGGAAAAAAGCAGAGGACAAGCGCTCCGGACTCAAAGAGTAACTAACATATAGTTAGGAAAAAAATAATATATGTATTCTGCTCACCTTGTTCTAAGATGGTATAGGTTTTGAGTATGAATGGTATGCTGCTGGCCATCGGCTCCGTCCTCAGAGCAGATAGGCAGATTCCACTGCCATTGCTCAGGGAGATATAGTGTATAAGCACGCTGGAAGATGATTGGAGACTAGAAAATGAAGGCGCTGCATCCGCTTCCGGTAATTCTTAAAACAATGTATTTTTTATTTGTTTAACGCTATGCGTTTCGATCTCGAACCGAGATCTTCATCAGGCATAAAAACATACACAACTATATGATAAAACATGCACACTTGTATATACAAACAAAAGGAAATTACCTCAAATGATTGAATGGAGGAAGTGGAATTAGTGGAAGTGTCAATCACTCGATGTAATTCCACTTCCTCCAGTCAATCATTTGAGGTCATTTCTAGAGATGAGCGAGCACTAAAATGCTCTGGTGCTCGTTATTCGAGGCAAACTTTTCCCAATGCTCGGGTGCTCGTCTCGAAAAACGAACCCCATTGAAGTCAATAGGAGACTCGAGCATTTTTTAAGGGGACCAAGGGTCTGCACAGAGAAGCTTGGCCAAACACCTGGAAACCTCAGAAAATGATGGAAACACCACAGAAATGGACAGGAAACAGCAGGGCCAGCATGCATGGATGCCTCTGAGGCTGCTTAATCGCACCATTATGCCAAAATTATGGGCAACAGCATGGCGATGACAGAGTGAACGAATGAGGCAAGATAGCATCTAAAACATCCAATAATTGACCCTGACACTATAGAAGACGGCATGCAGAGGCAGCGGCAGCAGCAGCAGGCTAGAGAGTGGCATGGCGAAATACCCCAAATGGACTCGGGCTTCAAACCAATTTAAAAAATTCCTTTTGGCGAGGATAACGTGTAGCACTGTACATATCAGTATTTTGCCTGGGTTTGCCAGAGAGGAACCAAAGGAGGTGAGCAAGAAGCGCTGAAATGATTTCCTATGTGAACAAAAGGTTGACGGTATATTTAGTCAATAACACAGCATGGTGGCGACATAGTGACCAAGTTCCATAACGTATTTGGTGAAGCACCCAAAATATGAGCCTGACACAGCTCGTTTGATAAGGGGACAACATGTGGAAGCAGCCATGGAGACGACTTCCATGATTAAGAGTGACAGTATGGGTCATCCATAGTGTGCTGCTATGACTGCAACTTCAGGTTTCCAGCATGGCGGCGACAGATGCGCCGAGTTCCACTATGTATCTGGTGAAAGACCCCAAAATTCTGCCTGACACAGCTCGTTTGATAAGGGGATGATGTACTGTATATCTTCTCGCGCTCCAGCGTCTGGGGTATAGAGAGTTGAAAGTTGCGCATGGAGACATTGGTGGACACTGTGGAGGATCGTGGAGGCAAAATGGACAGGAAACAGCAGGGGCAGTATGCATGGATGCCTCTGAGGCTGCCTAATCTTGGGATGGAGCTGGCGGTCCGCTGCCAGGCGAGCTTTCGCCTGTCCAAGCCCCTGTCTCTTGGCTCCTCCCCACCCAAAATGGGCCTGGGGGCCAGAAGCGTTTACTTTGAAAAAATTATAATTTTCAAAGCAGACGGGGTCGTTTGAATATTTCATCTAGGAATAATGGAATAGCATAGCGGTTCTATTTTTAATTGTTTTTTTTGTTTGATGTATGTAGGGGACGATGTATGTAGGCAGTAAAGTAGTAGTAGATTAAAGGTGCTGCAGTTAAAACTATGTTAGTTGGATCTTGGGATGGAGATGGCGGTCCGCTGCCAGGTGAGCTTTCGCCTGTCCAAGCCCCTGTCTCTCGGCTCCTCCCCAAACAGCACTTCTAAGAACCTTTTGTATAAGACCAAGTGTAGTAGTGTTCTTATAAGTTTGGGTTATGGCGGGTGAGGGGAATGTAAACAGATGCGCAAGAAGCGCTGAAATAATATCGGTAAATGATAAAAGTTTGCCAGTATATTTTGTGGATAACACAGCAGGGTGGTGACAAAGTTAACAAGTTTGATGTGGAAACCATGAAAACAACCTAAAATTCTGCCTGACGGCTCGTTTGCTAAGGGGACGATGTATGGAGGCAGCTATGTGGACGACTTTGGGAGGCAGCTACGGAGATGATGTGTGGAGGTAGCAATGGAGACAATGTGTTGAGGCAGCTATAAAGACGACGTGTGGAGGCTGCTATGGAGACAATTAAATTTGGATAGTGCCTGTATGTGGCAGTCCAAAAAAGTTTTCAAACCAGAGGAGAAGGTAGGTGGTCCTCCAGAAAAAATTAAATAGATTGATTGCCTGTATGTGGCACTCCCAAAAATTATTTAAAACAGAGGACCGGGTAGGTGGCCCTCCAGAAAAATTAAATACATAGAGTACTATAGCTAGAGCCAGTTGGCTATGGCAAAAAATAGCCAATTTCCTCTGCTTTAGTGTACAAAGAGGAGGAGAAGGAGGAAAATGAGGAGGAGGCGTGCATACATTATTCAGGTTGAGCTTCTTTCACTTGGTGGAGAATGGAAATCCTGAGAAATCCAGGCTTTATTCATCTTGATAAGCGTCAGCCTGTCAACGCTGTCATTCGACAGGCGTGTACGCTTATCGGTGATGATGCCACCAGCTGCGCTGAAAACCTGCTCAGACAACACGCTAGCGGCAGGGCAGGCAAGAGCCTCCAAGGCGTACAGCGCCAGTTCGTGCCACATGTCCAGCTTTGAAGCCCAGTAGTTGTAGGGAGCTGTGTGATCATTTAGGACAATGGTATGGTCAGCTATGTACTCCCTCACCATCTTTCTGTAAAGATCAGCCCTACTCTGCCGAGATAGGGGACAGGTGACAGTGTCTTGCTGGGGTGACATAAAACTGGCAAAGGCCTTGTAAAGCGTACCCCTGCCAGTGCTGGACAAGTTGCCTGCTCGCCTAGTCTCCCTCGCTACTTGTCACGCAGAAGTACGCCCTCTGCCGCTAGCGCTGTTAGAAGGGAAATACTGTTTCAGCTTGTGCACCAGGGCCTGCTGGTATTCATGCATTCTCACACTCCTTTCCTCTCCAGGGATGAGAGTGGAAAGATTTTGCTTGTACCGTGGGTCCAGGAGAGTGAATACCCAGTAATCGGTGCTGGAATAAATTCTTTGAACGCGAGGGTCACGGGATAGGCAGCCTAGCATGAAATCTGCCATATGCTCCAGAGTCCCAATGCGCAAGAATTCTCTCCCCTCACTGCCCTGACTGTCCATTTCCTCTTCTGCCAACTCCTCCAACTCCTCTTCTTCTGCCCATACACGCTGAACAGTGAAGGATTGAGCAATGCTCCCCTCTTCTGTCTCGCCAACATTCTCCTCCTCTTCCTCCTCTTCCTCCTCCGATAAGCGCTGAGAAACAGACCTGAGGGTGCTTTGGCTATCAACAAGGGAATCTTCTTCCCCTGTCTCTTGTGACGAGCGCAAAGCTTCTGACTTCATGCTGACCAGAGAGTTTTTCAACAGGCCAAGCAGTGGGATGGTGAGGCTGATGATGGCGGCATCGCCACTGACCATCTGTGTTGACTCCTCAAAGTTACTCAGCACCTGACAGATATGAGACATCCACGTCCACTCCTCATTGTAGACTTGAGGAAGCTGACTGACCTGACTACCAGTTCTGGTGGAAGTTGACATCTGGCAGTCTACAATCGCTTTGCGCTGCTGGTAAACTCTGGATAACATGGTTAATGTTGAATTCCACCTCGTGGGCACATCGCACAACAGTCGTTGAGCGGGCAGTTGGAGGCGGCGCTGCACTGCCCTAAGAGTGGCAGCATCTGAGCTGGACTTCCTGAAATGCGCACAGATGCGGCGCACCTTCGTGAGCAAATCAGACAGATTGGGGTATGTCTTGAGGAACCGCTGAACTATGAGATTTAAAACATGGGCCAGACATGGCACATGTGTCAGTCTGCCGAGTTGTAGAGCCGCCACCAGGTTACGGCCGTTGTCACACACAACCATGCCTGGCTTCAGGTTCAGCGGTGCCAGCCAGAGATCAGTCTGCGCCGTGATGCCCTGTAGTAGCTCTTGGGCGACCTGTCTTTTATCGCCTAGGCTCAGCAGTATGAGCACCGCCTGGTGTCGCTTAGCGACAGCACTGCTGCTGTGCCTAGAGCTACCGACTGATGGCGCCATGCCCACGGATGGTAATTCGGAGGAGAAGGTGGAGGAGAGGTGGTAGGAGGAGGAGGCATAGTAGGCCTGAGAGACCTGGACCGAGGTAGGCCCCGCAATCCTCGGCGTCGGCAGTATAGGACCAGCCCCAGGGTCAGACTCGGTCCCAGCCTCCACCAAGTTAACCCAATGTGCCGTCAGCGATATATAGTGGCACTGCCCGGCAGCACTCGTCCACGTGTCCATGGTCAGGTGGACCTTGTCAAAAACGGCATTGGTCAGGGCACGGATGATGTTGTCTGACACGTGCTGGTGCAGGGCTGGGACGACACATGAAAAGTAGTGGCGGCTGGGGAGTGAATACCGAGGGGTGGCCGCCGCCATGAGGTTGCGAAAGGCCTCGGTCTCTACCAGCCTATAGGACAGCATCTCCAGGCTAAGTTGTTTGGAGATGTGGACTTTGAGGGCTTGGGCGTGTGGGTGGGTTGCACTGTACTTCCTCTTGCGCTCCAGTGTCTGGGGTATGGAGAGCTGAACGCTGCGCATGGAGACATTGGTGGATGCTGTGGAGGATCGTGGAGGCGAAGGTGAGGTTTTCGCATGGGAGGTGTTCCGGCCGGGGTCCTGGGCAGGGGGCTGAATAGCAGAGGCAGCAAGTGACACAGGGGAAGGAGCAGTGGTGTGCCCAGCCGGAGGTGAAAGGCCTTGGTTCCATTGAGTGGGGTGTTTAGCATTCATATGCCTGCGTATACTGGTGGTGGTTAAGCTGGTAGTGGTGGAACCCCTGCTGATCCTGGTGTGACACAGGTTGCACACCACAGTCCGTCGGTCATCCGGTGTTTCTTTAAAGAACCTCCAGACTTCCGAAAATCTATCCCTCGCCACGGGAGCTTCACTACGTGAAACATTTGGTGCTGATGCACCAGCTCTGGCCCTGCCTCTCCGTCTGGCCCCACCACTGTCTCTTCCAACCTGTTCTCGTCGAGGACTCGCCTCCGTCTCAGAAGCACTGTGTTCACCCGGCCTATCAACCCAGCTTGGGTCTGTCAACTCATCATCCTCCAATCCCTCAGTCTGCTCCCCCCTCGGACTTCCTGCCCTGACAACAACTTCACCACTGTCTGACAACCGTGTCTCCTCATCGTCCGACACCTCTTTACACACTTCTTCCACTACGTCAACAATGTCATCATCACCCACAGACTGCGACCGGTGGAAAACCTGGGCATCTGGAAAAGAGCTCAGCAGCAACCGGACAAGTGGTTTGTGACTCTGGGAAGGGTCCAGAAAACAGTTCCTCAGAGTATGCCGCTTCAAATGCCAAATTTTCCTGGGAGGAGGCAGACTGGGGGGAAGGAGGCTGAGGTGGAGGAGTGCTGATTTCGGTGACATGGGTGGACTGCGTGGAAGACTGACTGGTGGACAAATGGCTAGAAGTATTGTCCGCAATCCATGACATCACCTGTTCGCACTGTTCTGGCCTCAACAGTGCTCTACCATGGGTCCCAGTAACTTGAGACATGAACCTAGGGAGTGTAGCTCTGCAGCTTACCCTTGCAGGTGGTGTCTCACTCCGCCCAGGACCACGGCCTCTGACCCCTGCAGTAGTGGGACGCCAACGCCCATGCCCTCGTCCTCTACCCCTAGCCCTCGGGTTCAACATTTTCAAAATGAAAGTGTAAACTGTAAATTTTTTTTTTTGTTTTTGTTTTTTTAACAAAACAATGCTATTCTATTGCTATGGCTAGTTTCTAACCTACACTGACAGCACACAACAGGATTTTGTGCTGTGCCTGATGACTTTTAGTTTTGAAAAAAAAAAAAAAAAGAAAAAGCAGACTGTTCCTAATTTAATCAAACCCCTAATAAATTGTCCCACTTAGGTGTTTGAGATGGATATGTGTGTTACTAAGAGCTAAACAGAACGTTCGCAAGACTCTCTGCAAATTCGTCACAATATGGTACTAGCTGCACTACTAGTGCCAGCAAGGCCAGCCACAAGCAAATCAACAATTATATATATATATAACGCTATTGTAGGCCTACGAAAGCTGGTTGGGTTCTTGTATGCCTAGTTTCTAACCTACACTGACAGCACACAACTGGATTTTAAGTCACTTTAAGTTTTGAAAAAAAAAAAAAAAGGCAGACTGTGCCTATTTCAATCAAACCTCTAATAAATTGTCCCACTTATGTGTGTCACTAAGAACTAAATAGAACGTTCGCAAGTCTCCCTGCAACTTCGTCACAATATTGTACTAGCTGCACGACTAGTGCCAGCAAGGCCAGCCACAAGCAAAAAAAAAATATATATATATATAACACTATTGTAGCCCTAACAAGGCCTGTTGGATTCTTGTATGGCTAGTTTCTAACCTACACTGACAGCACACAACTGTATTTTGTGCTTTGCCTGTGATGACTTTTAGTTTTGAAAAAAAAATTTAAGTAAAAAGAAAAAATCCGCAGACACTGCCTAATTCAATCAAACCCCTAATAAATTGTCCCACTTAGGTGTTTGAGATGGATATGTGTGTCACTAAGAGCTAAATAGAACGTTCCCAAGTCTCCCTGCAAATTCCTCACAATATGGTACTAGATGCACTACTAGTGCCAGTAAGGCCAGCCACAAGCAAAAAAATAAAATAAAATATATATAACACTATTCTAGCCCTAACAAGGGCTGTTTGGTTCGTGTAGACTCACTCCTGCCTAACAGTAAGCTAATATAACAGCCTAACGATATCCCTGCAGCATCAGCAGCTCTCTCCCTAACGGCATCCAGACAGAGAATGATGCGGGCAGGGGCTAGTCTATTCCAGGGTCACCTGATCAGGCCAGCCAACCACTGCTATCGACGTGTAAGGGTACCATGTCATGCTGGGTGGAGTGCAGAGTCTCCTGGCTTGTGATTGGCTCTGTTTCAGGCCGCCAAAAATCAAAACGGCGGGAGATGCCATTTTCTCGAGCTGGCGAAGTATTCGTCCGAGCAACGAGCAGTTACGAGTATGCTAATGCTCGAACGAGCATCAAGCTTGGACGAGTGTGTTCGCTCATCTCTAGTCATTTCCTTTTGTTTGTATATATAAGTGTGCATGTTTTATCATATAGTTATGTATGTTTTTATGCCTGATGAAGATTTTGGTTCGAGATCGAAACGCGTAGCATTATACAAATAAAATATACATTGTTTTAAGAATTCCCTGAAGCGGATACAGCGCCTTCATTTTCTAGTCTCCGATCATCTTTCAGCGTGCTTATACACTATACCTCCAAAATTTGTCATTGTGCCACTCTGTGGCTTACTCATACTGCTGCCAACTGACCGCTGTCTACTTGGAACATCCTGTGATTTCATAATGCTATGTAAGCCATCCACCACTTTATGACATTGCCACTATGTTTGGTTTTCCCCTTCATTTTATCTGTCAGAAGGAATGAAAAGCCTCAGGATTGATAGTCCAAAGCAGGAGTGGATACAGTACACAGAGTACATGAAAATATCCCATTTACTGGTCATCTCTGTTTTGGATCAACTCCTGTTTGTTTTTGGCTTTAGCAATACTGATGGATTATTGACCGATTTGAAGGCGGACACTGACAGATGAAAATAAGGGCAAAATGATCAGTGACGTCAATGCAAAATTACTGCCGACACCCTCTCCACTCTTTTGGGGGGTTTCTACATGTATCAGCGTTTAACAGAACAGGTTCTGTCGTAATCTATGGAATTGTCGGATGTCAGTGTAAAAAGAGTACACTCTTTGAAGTTGTAGTGGGATCTTGGCCCTCAGCTCAGTCCTTTCGAGCTGGCACAGACGTTACCTTGTCAGGCTGCATTCCAGCTTCACTTATTTGGTGAAGTTGGCCCCTGTAAGTGCCCATGGAAATTGAAGAGTGAAGCGATTCTAAGAGCGGCGGCTGTCATGTGCGTGTCATACTAAAACACAGCATTGTTTGAAGACCAAACCATGCTCCCTTTGCATATTTGAGCATGGCACAATGTTCTACAACACCCTACAGGCTCTCTGCAGCCAGGAAATACCTGTTTTTTAATGTGATTCGCCATGATTCGATACGGGTCAAATCGAATTTTTGAAAAATTCGCCCATCTGTAATCTGTACAATAAATCATACTCATAATTGGACTTGCTTGGTGAATGCTGTATAAAAAAATATCCAAAAACTTGTATTGATTTTTTATCAAATCAATACAAGCATCAAAATGGTACCACTGAAAAGAGCAACTTGTTACATAAAATATAAGCCCACAATCACCTCTGTCAACCAAAAAAATATTAAAGCTGCAAAAAAGGCCATACTAAAACAATTGCAAATTTTTCTTCAGTCAAATTGGACAAACATAAATAAAACTATACAAATGAGGTATCACTGTATATAGTGATCCGTAGAATAAAGATAATGAGGCACATTTACTTACCCCTCCTGCGCGATCCCCAAAAGTGCTTTGTCCGACCGGAATGCACATCTGCCGCGTTTCACTAAAATCGTGTGCCCGGTATCCTACATGTGTCACTTCCCCACTCAGGTCCGCCGAGTTCACCTTCTTCTTCCTGGTGTATGTAACTTCGTTTTGTTGCGACACAAATTGAATCTTAAATCCCGCGCTCAGTCTGAATCAGTTGGATC
Source organism: Engystomops pustulosus (assembly GCF_040894005.1). Lineage (NCBI taxonomy): Eukaryota > Metazoa > Chordata > Amphibia > Anura > Leptodactylidae > Engystomops > Engystomops pustulosus. The sequence continues at coordinate 43,645,628 of NC_092420.1, forward strand.
ATCTGATACCCCCCATTTCTGTCGTATGAAAGCCAGCGCAGCTGCAACACAATCCGATCGCATGTAACACAATCCACAGTTAAATCCGTAAGTTTACCCTTAGTAAATAAGCCCCAATATATTATTTTTATGCTACAATGAACACTTCCCCCCAAAAATGCTAAAAATCCGAAACAAGAAAAGATTATTTTATTTTTCTCCACACATTACAGTTAATTATATCTCATCAATAAGCTAAAGACCCACTGAAAAAATTTTTTTTTTTTAAGTGCATCCTGTCTTACATCAAATAAGCATCCAAATTGCCAATAAAGCATCCAAGTTCTTTATTTATTTATTAATGCAGCAAGACGTACCCTTACGTCTTGCTGCGCATGGGGGAGTATGAAGAGGGCTCACGGGCTGAGCCCTCTTCATACTCACCGGGCATTTGCTTCATGATGAAGCAAATGCCCGTTGCTAACACCCGCGATCGGTGTTAACCCTTTGATTGCCGCCCCTGTGACGTCACCGGGGAGCGGCGATCCGTTGTCATGACAGCCTCGGATCACATAAAGATTCGAGGCTATCATGATCTCGGCTATCTATTACAATGTGCGATCTGCACATTGTAATAGATGGTATGCAAAATCCCCATATACTGCCATACTGTAGTATTGCAGTATATGATAGGATCAATCAGACAACCTAGGGTTAAAGTACCCTAGGGAGTCTGAAAAATAGTAAAAAAAAAAAAATTAAAAAAAGGTTAAAAAAAAAAATTATATTAAAAAAACATAAAAATTCAAATCACCCCCCTTTCCCTAGAACTGATATAAATATAAATAAACAGTAAAAATCCTAAACACATTAGGTATCGCCGCGTCCAAAAATGCCCGATCTATCAAAATATAATAACCGTTTTTCACTGCGTTTTACCCCGTAGCGGAAAATAGCGCCCGAAGTCGCAAATTGCATTTTTTTGCCATTTTGAAAAATAGAAAAAATTCTATAAAAAGTGATCAAAAGGTCGCACAGTCCTAAAAATAAAAGCGTTGAAAACGTCATCAGAAGTCGCAAAAAATGACACCACCCACAGCTCTGTACACTAAAGTATGCAAAAGTTTTTAGCGCAAGAACACTGTAAAATGAAGAATTTTTTTTCTGTACAGGAGGTTTTAATTTTTGTAAATGTATGAAAACATTATAAAATCTACACAAATTTGGTATCCCCATGATCGTATTGACCCAATGAATAAAGTAGACATGTCATTTGGCGCGCACAGTGAAAGCTGTACAAACCAAGCCTACAAGAAATGGGGCAAATGTGTTGTTTCATCATTTTCACTGCATTTAGAATTTTTTTTTTCCGCTTCCCAGTACATGGCATGGAATATTTAATACCATCACTACGAAGTGAAATTTGTTACGCAGAAAATAAGACATCAGACAGCTCTGTACATGGAAAAATAAAAAAGTTATAGATTTTTGAAGGTGGGGAGTGAAAAATAAAAACGCAAAAACGAAAAAGGGCCTGGTCCTTAAGGGGTTAATATTTCTTTATATTCCAAGTGCTATATCATTCCGGAGCCCTGTTGTATTTTCTGGCTAGTGTTTAGGATTACATGTAGGGTCTTTTTCACATTAGGAAACATGGCTTCATGTACCAAACATGCTCATCATATTTGGAAACCACTTGTATGTTCAAAATGCTCATTTTACCAGTTGTATTGCACTACACCGCATATTATACCTTGCTAAATTCTCCTAGGGGTGTACATTCAAAAATGAGGGTAATTTTTCAGGTTCTCCTCTGTTTTTTACTGCTAGGGCTGTTCAAATGAATCCTGACACATGTAAAGAATTTCTGTCAAATTCCTCTTTCAACTACTGTGCGCCTATAAAACATTTTATATGCACACGTGGAGTACATCTAAACTCAGGAGAAATAGTTTTACACATCTTGGGGGTTATTTCATCTTTATCCCTTGAGGCTTACAAAAAATAGGGGTAAAAGTGACCTCTATAGGAAAATTTTCAACTTTTTCCTTTTGAGGGACTAATTGAATCAAACGGGCAAATAGACGTATTACACTTTGCTAAATTCTCCAAGGGGTGTACCTTGCATTAGTTAGCAGCCCAGAGTGCCGGACATCTTGTCCAAGCGCTCCATGCTGCTAATTATAAGTTTGTTTACTAAATGATCAAGGTGAAGAGGAGTGGAGGTGAATAGTAATAAGATTTTTTATGTTATATACATGGCTAATTTTCTTTAATCAAACTATGTGCTTTCTTGCTCCCATCTCAGGTTTACTGTGAGATAGGAAACAGGAAGCAAGCCATTAATTTCAAGTTCCATGCAGAGGGTAAGAAGAATCATGATGTCTTTAGTATTTTGAAATTACCTAGAACTAGGTTTTAAACTCTGTTTTGATTGGGACCACTGTGTACAAGTTACCAATTGGGTATTGGTATTAGAAGCCACAATAGGTGAGTCTAGAATGATGAAATATTAATTCTACTTTCTAAGCATTGTTTGAATATAGTCTTACTAAACAGGACCTTTCAACACCTTCACCAACTCCAACTCTTTGCATCCTTTAACCTCTTCATGACCACCCATTGTAAATATATGAAGGGGAGTAGGAGATCCCTCTCCATTGCCTTCTCCATATCTGGCAGGTGTATTACACTGAGGCGGTCGGTGCTGGCACCGATCACTGCTGTTAACCTCTTAGGTGCCGTGATGGAATAATGGTCAGCACCCTTCCTGTCATCATCAGAGGCACAGTGACAGTTGGGAGTCTATTAAAAGCTACGGTAACCATCATTAGTAATTCTATATTACAGTGTGCCTGAGACAAATTCTAATATAGAAGCAGTAAATGTATGATATAATACATAATATATAGTTTTAAAAAATATGAATTATTTTTTCGCTGCATCCCAATATGTCTGATCTACTAAAATATAAAAACAATTATTACCGGCGATGAACCCCATAATGGAAAATAGCACCTAAATGTCTGTAACACCACTTTTCCGCCATTTTGCCTCCAATTTGAAAAAAGTGTGGCTTGTGGAAGGAAAGGAGTGAAAAACAGAAACTTAAAAAACAAAAATCTTGATCCTGAAGGTGTTAAAAGACATTTTTCTAGCAAAGGAGGATTTTTCTCTCTAAGCCCTCACTGTTCCCGAAGAATTAATTCCATTATTTATAGTTCTCTACAGATCCCAATATGCTAATTTGGCTCTCTACTGTCAGATCGGTGGTCCTGGGCTAAAGCAGACAAACATATCCAAAATTAATGAGCATTTACATTGGGAGCTACAGAGAAATTCTGTTTGAATGAGAGGAGTGAAATACATTCAGTTTGCAAACTCTTCAAGGCTTTTTTCTGCATAATATTTTTAAATTTCATTTAAAAAAATCTGTTGAGAAAAAGCCATAGAACATGTTGTATAACAATCATTGGGGTGCCTACAAGATCTATCAGGAGGCTCCATGCTCCTGATAAACCCTGACGGGCAGCTGCAATGCAATTTCATTCCTATTCCAGGTCTGGAAAATACAGACCAAAGGACTGCCATGTGAAAAAGTGTACTAGTTATTAAAAAGTGATAGACCAAGCTACCTTTCATCTATTCTATATAATGTTACTTCATCCTAAATAATCTAGATATCAATTAATACAATTATTTATCTATAATGAAAACTATTTATCTGTTTTAACTCATTTTATGAGGCTGGTATAAACAATTAGAATATTTAAAATTATACATTAACATGTCACATTAAAGGGAAACATTCCCCTATGAAGTGCAAAAAGTGCAACACATGCATTTCGCTCTTTTGCCCAGTTCAGGTAGATGCTGCTTTACAGGATTTAGTGGTGTGATGTGTTGTTGCTAGGCAGCCATTATGTGTTGTTGCCAGGCAGCCATCTTACAGCTTTGACTAAAATTATTCTTTGGGTTCCTACATGTTCTTCTGATATTTATAGTAAGAATTTTTCTTTTCCTCTAGTTTTCCTTTTAGAATTGTAACATTCCTATTTCTAAATAACCTTCCTAAATAACATTAATACCATTTTATGAGCATTACACTTTTTTTCGGTTTTCTTAATAAATATAGCATATTACTATTCATATTTTGTTAATTCTCCCTAATTTTTTACCTCTGTTTGCTGATTTTGTTGAATTTAAATTACAAATAACTATTGTACTAAAATGATGTTTAATGTGTTCAGATCACTACTAATTCAATAACTATTAAGTCTACAACAAGAACAGACATGACTGATAGTGAAGATCATTTGAAAACTAATATAAGTACAACTTTAAGCAATGTAAAGAAGACATCTTAAAAGTTACTCACATTATTAATGTTCTGGTTTCAACAAAATGGTGATTTCTGCGATTCTTGGTGTTCTGGGACTCTAGTAGTACAAAGTATGTTAACTCATTTTTAAAAGTCCCTCGTTCTCACAACAGCTTAATTTTTCTCCATATTTTCTCTGAAACTTCTCTATGGACTGAGAGATTATAATAAACAACAAAAAGTAATGTTTTTCTGTTATATTATGAGAAATGCTAGTATAGATCAACAAAAAAATCCCCAATCTTTGACTCTATAACCTTAGAACAGAATTCCGAGCTGAGAGAGAATCATCCGATTCCAAAGGAAATGTTTGCAGGGAGGTTCAGTAATGTGGCTGATGTAAGACGTCTTTGAGAAAGTTTTTGTGTATGGAATAGAGGCTGCCAGAGTTCCCAGCATGCAACCTGTACGACATTTGGTTTCAATTAAGGATAGAAAATTTAGCTCACAATAACACTGGCCTCTGTCAGGTTTCATTTTCCCTGTCCCCAAAACTGTTTACAACTGAAAAACTAAATGTTTTAAAAAAACAAAAATATGCTGAATAATTCAGAAAATTACAAATAATGCTGTGTATAATCGAAAAGTAAACATTTATAAGCATGATTTGTATGTTTTTGACTATCACATTTTTGTACAAATACTGGCAAAAATAACACATTTTTTTGAGTAAAGCCATGTTTGCATATGTGTATTGCTGTTGAACACCAGATCAAAAGCCCATTAGACTCCATAATAATTAGTAAAATCTTTTTTACTTGGCTGTTGTAGGTAATTTTCAACATCCAAGGTTTCTGTTATTTTTAGCAATGTAAACAACCAATAAGACTGTCAGAACTCGCAAATTGTACTGATGGGATCAGGTTTCAGGCTTCTTGCTGGAAAACCACACCCAGAGCTGCCTGTGATTGACAGCTGCATTTCTGATCCTGGGAAAGCTGGGTGTGTCTTTGTAATCGTTTTGCCTGCAGCTGCAGTTGAGTGATGGACGGCTGAGCCAGTCAGTGCTGGAGGTAGTGTCCATTACTGCCTTATAGTCTGCCCAGCCCTTCATTAGGTCCTGGTTATTGCAGTCTATCTGTGTATCTAGTGCTCTTGCCATTGGGTTTCTTGCTATTCTGTGTATTGACTTCTGCTTTGCCCACTGACCATTCTATTTGCTATATGAATCTGTACCTTTGCTGCCATCTGGGTTTTGACCCGGTTTGTTTGACTCTGCTTGTCTGTCTGTATCTGTTGTTTGTCTCTCAGTATTGTTTATCTCCCAATGTTACCCCACCTTCCTGTCTGTCTTGTGTCAGTTTCTGTTACCAGTGTGAACACTGACCTATGTCTGTATTCTGGTTACATGTCTGCTCCACCATACAGCAGCTGCCAGACGAAGTAGGTTTTTCAGTCATCGTGTAGGGTCACTCAGGGACCGTCAGATAGGTTCCTTAGGGACTTCACAGGGTAAGTTCGCCACCACCTACCTAGTCTGACAGCTAGCGCCAAGCTTGGTTGTGGTTGCAGGGTTTGATGGACAGGTACTGACAGTTTCCCTCTATAGTTCCTTGGCCCTGAAATAGCCACAATTCCTGGTGCAGGACCAGGTAGTGTACCTAATTCCCCCTGTACGCCACCTCCAGTCCAAGTGCACGTGTGTGAAACGGAGCGTGATGGAGTGGGCCAGAGTGGAACATTCCTGTCCCTCTCCTGTCCATAAGCTGTAGCCGGTGCCTGAATTCTATAGCCAGCACCATACTTCTATGCTACATCAGACCTGGCATAGAATTGGCATGGTGCAGCGCAGCCACCTTCATTAGGATGTCAGAGCATACTGATAAATCTGTCACGGCGGAAAGTGGGGATGAACATCACATGGAGGAGCACTGATAAACATGCCCTCTTGTGTCTTTGTCTTATCAATTCTGGGGATAGTACATATTTTAGGTATTTTATGAGATTTTTTCATTTTTTCGCAATTCAATATAATCATTTAAATACAATCCATATAAATTTTATACCAAAAATAAACCTTTGAATCTCCTTTGCATATAAATGCCAAATGTCATATTTTGTTAAACCCCATCATCACTATAACACCCAAGAACAAAGGTCATATTTATTCATTGTATGTCATTAGCAGATGTATGGGCTCATTTTTGGTACTATGCAAATTTTCAGACACATGCCCATTTCAATTTTCTAGCACTTCAGTGTTATTCTTATTCTGAATAAATGGTTATGAAAGCGCCATCCCCTTTAACTTCCTTGGCCTTAATGGCCTTTTAAAATATATTTTTTCTTGTACAGAGCTGTATGAGCCTAAGGTTAAGTTCCTGATCTCTTCGCTGGAGACAGAAGATTTTTTTTTCCCTTCAGGGAGTTGCAAGCTATATTTCCGCCTTAGGCCCTAGTCTTCTGGTAATGATGCCTGCAGGGTAGCCCTCAGGAATGGGCATTTTCTTTAGCCCCTGATGCCCCAGAGGTGTCCTCAGTAGACCTTTTCTTTTCAGCCTCGGGGTCTTTATATGAGGAGCCAGATAAAACCAGTTTTGCCAAAGCTCAGTGGTTGGAATGGTAGAGCCTTAAGATACCAGTTTAGATTGGGCCTGTCTGATGCTATTAAAAACCTGTTAGTGGGACATCCTGAGCCTAAGACCTTAGAACAGGCCATGACTCTAGCAGTCAGAGTAGACAGACATCATAGAGAGCGTAAGCATGAACGTGAGTCTGTTTTTCCTGATCCTTCTTCTCTACCTTCTTCCACTGTCTTACCTGCTCTATCTAAAGAACCCCTAGAAAATACTGTAGAACCCATGCAAATAAAAGTGGAAAAGCCCATGCAGATTGAAGTGGGAGTTATGTCACCTCAGCAACGCAGAGATCTATGTAAGAGGAATGTCCTATGCTTCTACTATGGGAACTCCGGTCATTTCATCGAGTCTTGTCCTGTCAATCGAGGAGGTCACTTAGGTGCCCAGTTATTTCAGAAACCTCAGATGTGGTCACCTGTTGTTGGTTCCTTGAGGTGCCCAGTTATTTCAGAAACCTCAGATGTGGTCACCTGTTGTTGGTTCCTTGATTGAGGATAAGATGTCTAACAAGGCCATTGTTGACTCTGGGTCTGAGCACTACAAGTCCATTAGTCTTGAGTTATGTGGTATACAAAACCCTGGACCTGTGTCCTGATAACAACCCTGCAGAAGTTATTTGTACCTGCCCAACACTGGGTAAAGGTTATGGAGCAATGTCATGGTACTACACTTGCTGAACATTCTGGAGTCACTGCTACTAGAAATGTGATTTCCGAATCTTATTGGTAGCCTAAATGGTCACATGATGTTGAGGAATATGTTGCAGCATGTAGTAATTGTACTATTCCAGAGAATGCCCAGTGGAATCCCCTGCTCATCAATCTGTTCAGTCTAAACCATGGACACATGTATCTATGAAAGTTGTCAAAGAATTGCAACCTTTTCAGGGCATGACAGTAATTTGGGTGGTTATTGACCGTGTATCTAAAATGTGTCATTTCTTTACGCTAGAGAAATTGCCTAATGTCAAGGAATTTGCCACTCGTTCATTGACAATGTTCTTAAACTGCATGGGGTACCTGAGTCTGTTATTTTTGATCAGGGGGAACCATTTGCATCTGGAGTTTCTGGAGTGAGTTCTGTAAAAAGTTGGGGATACAACTGTCTGGAACAGATCAAGACAGTTTATGGGTTGAGCAGTACCTCAGGAATTTTATATCTGACTTTCAGGAAGATTGGGGTAGACAGCTAGCTATTGCTGAGTTTGTGTACAATCACCAAGACTCCCCATCTACCACCAAGTCCACATTTCTCTACAGTTATGGTTTTGTTCCACGTTTTTCTTGTGTGTCTATGGTTTCGTCCAGTAACCCGAAGGTAGATGCCGTTGTGTCCAGCCTATGTTCTGTTTGGGCACAAGCCCGCAAAAATCTGTTAAAGGCCCAAGATCTTTGCATGGGAACTGATAGAGCAGGGGTCAGGAACCTTTTTGGCTGAGAGAGCCATGAACGCCACATATTTTAAAATGTTATACCATAAGAGCCGTACCATATGCACATGCCCCCCAGTAGATAGATAGTCCCAGTGTCACGGGTTCCCTGGCGCTCTAGGTCTCGGATCGCAGGCACACCTGTGCCCCTCTCCAGGGGCGGCGCCCCTTTCCGAGCTCACTCAACTGACCACTTTCCGGCTCCCGTCCCGTCCCGGCTGGCCAGCCTGCGTGCGACGGCACCTGCAGATTTAGAGGGCCAGTGTGCCACTGATTGGCGCTGCCCACTTCCCGGGTTCCTATAAAGACTGGCAGCTCCCAGCATTCCCCGTCCGATCTTAGTGCTTTATGCCTATAAGGAAGCTTTCCACAGTGTTTCCTTCCCAAGTGTTTACCTCCCATTGTGACCCCAGACCTGTTCCTGATTCTGTTCCTTTGCTGCCAGTCCCGACCTCCCATCATTGCCGCCTGCCTTGAGCGTCTGCCTGTTCCTGACCACAAGACTGCCTAGTGATCCTGAACCTCAACCCTGGCTGCCACAAAGGACGTAGGCAGCGGTAACATTTGCTTCCTTTGTCAAGTGATCAGTCTAAGAGACACACAGCAGCCATCACTATTTATTAAAGATCTGTCTAAGAGCCAGATGCAGCCAACAGAAGAGCCATATCTGGCTCCCGAGCCATAGGTTCCCTACCCCTGTGATAGAGCATCATTAGTTGAGGGTCCAGTGGCCCCTCATAAAAGGGCTGTCAGAACTCGCAAATTGTACTGATGGGATCAGGTTTCAGGCTTCTTGCTGGAAAACCACACCCAGAGCTGCCCGTGATTGAAAGCTCCATTTCTGATCCTGGGAAAGCTGGGTGTGTCTTTGTAATAGTTTTCCCTGCAGCTGCGGTTTGAGTGATGGACGGCTGAGCCAGTCAGTGCTGGAGGTAGTGTCCATTACTGATTTATATTCTGCCCAGCCCTTCATCTGGTGCTGGTTATTGCAGTCTGTGTGTCCAGTGCTCTTGCCATTGTGTTTCTTGCTATTCTGTGTATTGACTTCTGCTTTGCCCACTGACTATTTGATATACGAATCTGTACCTATGCCGCCATCTTGGTTTTGACCCGGTTTGTTTTACTCCGCTTGTCTGTCTGTATCTGTTGTTTGTCCCTCAGTATCGTTTACCTGTTACCAGTGTGAACACTGACCTATATCTGTATTCCGGTTACCTGTCCGCTCCACCATCCAGCAGCTGCCAGACGAAGTAGGTTTTCCTGTCATCTTGTAGGGTTACTTAGGGACCATCAGATAGGATACCCTACCAGCACTACACCCAACGTATCTTTTTTAGAACAAACAAATAAAACAAAAAAAAAAAAAACACAGAGGAAAGAGAGGAGGAATAAAAAGAAACGGACAAATCCAAGAAAAAAGGAGTCAAGGATGATGTTGCTATAAAAATATTTATCCTCACATAAATTTTCTCATGATGAAATTAAACTCTTGTCAAAGGGACTTAATTTTTGTCCTAACAGTACAACCAATGATTTTGATCTCTTTGTCGATTTAAGTAGATATGTACAGAAAATGACTTTACAAAGCTATATTACAATGAAAAATTAATCGCAAAATTGATACAATTGATGTTGAGAAAAAGACCACTAAGGACTTTTTATGCGTCACCCAGTTAAAAAGAAATTGACTTTCAATCTGGATGCATACCACTATGATCAAGGAATTCCTCACTATTAGAACAAAATAACTACCAAAAAATGAACCTACAAAATAACCTCCAATGAACTAAAAGCATTGTTAAAGGTTAAAAAGAAAAAAAGTTTTGTTATAAGGAAAGCGGATAAGTGCGGGGTATTGTCATTCAGGATACAGAATTAAGCTATAACTAGAGATGAGCGAGCACTAAAATGCTCGGGTGCTCGTTATTCGAGACAAACTTTTCCCAATGCTTGAGTGCTCATCTCGAATAACGAACCCCATTGAAGTCAATGGGAGACTCGAGCATTTTTCAAGGGGACCAAGGGTCTGCACAGGGAAGCTTGGCCAAACACCTGGAAACCTCAGAAAATAATGGAAACACCACGGAAATGGACAGGAAACAGCAGGGGCAGCATGCATGGATGCCTCTGAGGCTGCCTAATCGCACCATTGAGCCAAAATTATGGGCAAAAGCATGGCGATGATAGAGTGACCGAATGAGGCTAGATAGCATCCAATAATTGACCCTGACACTATAGAAGACGTCATGCAGAGGCAGCGGCAGCAGCGGCATGCTAGAGAGTTGGCATGGCGACATACCCCAAATGGACTCAGGCTTCAAACCAATGGGTGGCAGGGAGGAACCAAAGGAGGTGAGCAAGAAGCGCTGAAATGGTTTCCTATGTGAACAAAATGTTGACGGTATATTTAGTCGATAACACAGCATGGTGGCGACATAGTGACCAAGTTCCATAACGTATCTGGTGAAACACCCGAAAAATTAACCTGACACAGCTCGTGGAGGCAGCCATGGAGACAACTTCCATGATTAAGAGTGACAGTATGGGGCATCCATATTGCGCTGCTATAATTGAAACTTCAGGTCTCCAGCATGGTGGCGACAGATGCGCTGAGTTCCATTATGTATCTGGTGAAACACCTGAAAATTCTGCCTGACAGCTCGTTTCATAAGGGGATAATGTGCTACACATCCTCTCGTGCTCCAGCGTCTGGGGTATAGACAGTTGAAAGTTGCACATGGAGACATTGGTGGACGCTGTGGAGGATCGTGGAGGCGAAATGGACAGGAAACAGCAGGGGCAGTATGCATGGATGCCTCTGAGGCTGCCTAATCTTGGGATAGAGCTGGCGGTCTGCTGCCAGGCTAGCTTTCACCTGTCCAAGCCCCTGTCTCTCGGCTCCTCCCCACCCAAAATGGGCCTAGGAGGCAGAAGCGTTTACTTTGAAAAACCTTTTGTATAAGATCAAGTGAAGTACTGTTCTTATAAGTTTTGGTTAGGGCGGGTGAGGGGAATGTAAACAGATGCGCAAGAAGCGCTGAAATAATATCATTAAATGATAAAAGTTTGCCAGTATATTTTGTGGATAACACAGCAGGGTGGTGACAAAGTTAACAAGTTTGACGTGGAAGCCATGAAAACGACCCAAAATTCTGCCTGACACAGCTCGTTTGCTAAGGGGACGATGTATGGAGGCAGCTATATGGACGACTTTTGGAGGCAGTTATGGAGATGATGTGTGGAGGTAGCAATGGAGACAATGTGTGGAGGCAGCTATAAAGATAGTGGAATTTGGATAGTGCCTGTATGTGGCAGTCCAAAAAAGTTTTCAAACCAGAGGAGCAGGTAGGTGGTCCTCCAGAAAAATTAAATACATTGGGGGTCATTTACTAAGGGCCCGATTCGCGTTTTCCCGACGTGTTACCCGAATATTTCAGATTTGCACCGATTGTACCTGAATTGCCCCGGGATTGTGGCGCACGCGATCGGATTGTGGCGCATCGGCGCTGGCATGCGCGCGACGGAAATCAGGGGGCGTGGCCGAACAAAAACCCGACGTATTCGGAAAAACCGCCGCATTTAAAAACCGAAAAAGACTGCCTAGTGATCCTGAACCTCAACCCTGGCTGCCACAAAGGACGTAGGCAGCGGTAACATTTGCTTCCTTTGTCAAGTGATCAGTCTAAGAGACACACAGCAGCCATCACTATTTATTAAAGATCTGTCTAAGAGCCAGATGCAGCCAACAGAAGAGCCATATCTGGCTCCCGAGCCATAGGTTCCCTACCCCTGTGATAGAGCATCATTAGTTGAGGGTCCAGTGGCCCCTCATAAAAGGGCTGTCAGAACTCGCAAATTGTACTGATGGGATCAGGTTTCAGGCTTCTTGCTGGAAAACCACACCCAGAGCTGCCCGTGATTGAAAGCTCCATTTCTGATCCTGGGAAAGCTGGGTGTGTCTTTGTAATAGTTTTCCCTGCAGCTGCGGTTTGAGTGATGGACGGCTGAGCCAGTCAGTGCTGGAGGTAGTGTCCATTACTGATTTATATTCTGCCCAGCCCTTCATCTGGTGCTGGTTATTGCAGTCTGTGTGTCCAGTGCTCTTGCCATTGTGTTTCTTGCTATTCTGTGTATTGACTTCTGCTTTGCCCACTGACTATTTGATATACGAATCTGTACCTATGCCGCCATCTTGGTTTTGACCCGGTTTGTTTTACTCCGCTTGTCTGTCTGTATCTGTTGTTTGTCCCTCAGTATCGTTTACCTGTTACCAGTGTGAACACTGACCTATATCTGTATTCCGGTTACCTGTCCGCTCCACCATCCAGCAGCTGCCAGACGAAGTAGGTTTTCCTGTCATCTTGTAGGGTTACTTAGGGACCATCAGATAGGATACCCTACCAGCACTACACCCAACGTATCTTTTTTAGAACAAACAAATAAAACAAAAAAAAAAAAAACACAGAGGAAAGAGAGGAGGAATAAAAAGAAACGGACAAATCCAAGAAAAAAGGAGTCAAGGATGATGTTGCTATAAAAATATTTATCCTCACATAAATTTTCTCATGATGAAATTAAACTCTTGTCAAAGGGACTTAATTTTTGTCCTAACAGTACAACCAATGATTTTGATCTCTTTGTCGATTTAAGTAGATATGTACAGAAAATGACTTTACAAAGCTATATTACAATGAAAAATTAATCGCAAAATTGATACAATTGATGTTGAGAAAAAGACCACTAAGGACTTTTTATGCGTCACCCAGTTAAAAAGAAATTGACTTTCAATCTGGATGCATACCACTATGATCAAGGAATTCCTCACTATTAGAACAAAATAACTACCAAAAAATGAACCTACAAAATAACCTCCAATGAACTAAAAGCATTGTTAAAGGTTAAAAAGAAAAAAAGTTTTGTTATAAGGAAAGCGGATAAGTGCGGGGTATTGTCATTCAGGATACAGAATTAAGCTATAACTAGAGATGAGCGAGCACTAAAATGCTCGGGTGCTCGTTATTCGAGACAAACTTTTCCCAATGCTTGAGTGCTCATCTCGAATAACGAACCCCATTGAAGTCAATGGGAGACTCGAGCATTTTTCAAGGGGACCAAGGGTCTGCACAGGGAAGCTTGGCCAAACACCTGGAAACCTCAGAAAATAATGGAAACACCACGGAAATGGACAGGAAACAGCAGGGGCAGCATGCATGGATGCCTCTGAGGCTGCCTAATCGCACCATTGAGCCAAAATTATGGGCAAAAGCATGGCGATGATAGAGTGACCGAATGAGGCTAGATAGCATCCAATAATTGACCCTGACACTATAGAAGACGTCATGCAGAGGCAGCGGCAGCAGCGGCATGCTAGAGAGTTGGCATGGCGACATACCCCAAATGGACTCAGGCTTCAAACCAATGGGTGGCAGGGAGGAACCAAAGGAGGTGAGCAAGAAGCGCTGAAATGGTTTCCTATGTGAACAAAATGTTGACGGTATATTTAGTCGATAACACAGCATGGTGGCGACATAGTGACCAAGTTCCATAACGTATCTGGTGAAACACCCGAAAAATTAACCTGACACAGCTCGTGGAGGCAGCCATGGAGACAACTTCCATGATTAAGAGTGACAGTATGGGGCATCCATATTGCGCTGCTATAATTGAAACTTCAGGTCTCCAGCATGGTGGCGACAGATGCGCTGAGTTCCATTATGTATCTGGTGAAACACCTGAAAATTCTGCCTGACAGCTCGTTTCATAAGGGGATAATGTGCTACACATCCTCTCGTGCTCCAGCGTCTGGGGTATAGACAGTTGAAAGTTGCACATGGAGACATTGGTGGACGCTGTGGAGGATCGTGGAGGCGAAATGGACAGGAAACAGCAGGGGCAGTATGCATGGATGCCTCTGAGGCTGCCTAATCTTGGGATAGAGCTGGCGGTCTGCTGCCAGGCTAGCTTTCACCTGTCCAAGCCCCTGTCTCTCGGCTCCTCCCCACCCAAAATGGGCCTAGGAGGCAGAAGCGTTTACTTTGAAAAACCTTTTGTATAAGATCAAGTGAAGTACTGTTCTTATAAGTTTTGGTTAGGGCGGGTGAGGGGAATGTAAACAGATGCGCAAGAAGCGCTGAAATAATATCATTAAATGATAAAAGTTTGCCAGTATATTTTGTGGATAACACAGCAGGGTGGTGACAAAGTTAACAAGTTTGACGTGGAAGCCATGAAAACGACCCAAAATTCTGCCTGACACAGCTCGTTTGCTAAGGGGACGATGTATGGAGGCAGCTATATGGACGACTTTTGGAGGCAGTTATGGAGATGATGTGTGGAGGTAGCAATGGAGACAATGTGTGGAGGCAGCTATAAAGATAGTGGAATTTGGATAGTGCCTGTATGTGGCAGTCCAAAAAAGTTTTCAAACCAGAGGAGCAGGTAGGTGGTCCTCCAGAAAAATTAAATACATTGGGGGTCATTTACTAAGGGCCCGATTCGCGTTTTCCCGACGTGTTACCCGAATATTTCAGATTTGCACCGATTGTACCTGAATTGCCCCGGGATTGTGGCGCACGCGATCGGATTGTGGCGCATCGGCGCTGGCATGCGCGCGACGGAAATCAGGGGGCGTGGCCGAACAAAAACCCGACGTATTCGGAAAAACCGCCGCATTTAAAAACCGAAAAAGTGTCGCTTGGGGAGCGCTTACCTTCACCTGGTCCGAGGTGGTGCATTCCGGCGCGATGAGATGACTTTCAGCGCAGTAGCGCCACCTGGTGGACGGCGGAAGAACTACATTCATAAATCCCGGCCGGACCCGAATCCAGAGCAGAGAACGCGCCGCTGGATCGCGACTGGACCGGGTAAGTAAATGTGCCCCATAGAGTACTATAGCTAGAGCCAGTTGGCCCTGGCAAAAAATAGCCATTTTCCTCTGCTTTAGTGTACAAAGAGGAGGAGAAGGAGGAAAATGAGGAGGAGGAGTGCATACATTAATCAGGTTGAGCTTCTTTCACCTGGTGGAGAATTGAAATCCTGAGAAATCCAGGCTTTATTCATCTTGATAAGCGTCAGCCTGTCAGCGCTGTCAGTCCATAGGCGTGTACGCTTATCAGTGATGATGCCACCAGCTGCACTGAAAACCCGCTCAGACAACACACTAACGGCAGGGCAGGCAAGAACCTCCAAGGCATACAGCGCCAGTTCGTGTCACATGTCCAGCTTTTAAACCCAGTAGTTGTAGGGAGCTGTGTGATCATTTAGGACGATGGTATGGTCAGCTACGTACTCCCTCACCATCTTTCTGTAAAGATCAGTCCAACTCTGCCGAGACTGGGGACAGGTGACAGTGTCTTGCTGGGGTGACATAAAACTGGCAAAGGCCTTGTAAAGCATACCCCTGCCAGTGCTGGACAAGCTGCCTGCTCGCCTACTCTCCCTCGCAACTTGTCCCACAGAAGTACGCCCTCTGCCGCTAGCGCTGTCAGAAGGGAAATACTGTTTCAGCTTGTGCCCTAGGGCCTGCTGGTATTCATGCATTCTCACACTCACACTCACATTCCAGTTATGCTGGAATAAATTCTTTGAACGCGAGGGTCACGGGATAGGCAGCCTAGCATGTAATCTGCCATATGCGCCAGAGTCCCAACGCACAAGAATTCACTCCCCTCACTGGCCTGACTGTCCATTTCCTCTTCCGCTGACTCCTCCAACTCCTCTTCTTCTGCCCATACACGCTGAACAGTGAAGGATTGAGCAATGCTCCCCTCTTCTGTCTCGCCAACATTCTCCTCCTCTTCCTCCTCATCCTCCTCAACCTCCTCCGATAAGCGCTGAGAAACAGACCTGAGGGTGCTTTGGCTATCAACAAGGGAATCTTCTTCCCCCATCTCTTGTGACGAGCGCAAAGCTTCTGACTTCATGCTGACCAGAGAGTTTTTCAACAGGCCAAGCAACGGGATGGTGAGGCTGATGATGGCGGCATCGCCGCTGACCATCTGTGTTGACTTAAAGTTACTCAGCACCTGACAGATATCAGACATCCACGTCCACTCCTCATTGTAGACTTGAGGAAGCTGACTGACCTGACTACCAGTTCTGGTGGAAGTTGAAATCTGGCAGTCTACAATCGCTCTGCGCTGCTGGTAAACTCTGGATAACATGGTTAATGTTGAATCCACCTCGTGGGCACGTCGCACAACAGTCAGTGAGTGGGCAGTTGGAGGCGGTGCTGCGCTGTCCTGAGAGTTGCAGCATCTGTGCTGGACTTCCTGAAATGCGCACAGATGCGGCGCACCTTCGTGAGCAAATCAGACAGATCGGGGTATGTCTTGAGGAACCGCTGAACTGTGAGATTTAACACATGGGCCAGGCATGGCACATGTGTCAGTCTGCCGAGTTGCAGAGCCGCCACCAGGTTACGGCTGTTGTCACACACAACCATGCCTGGCTTCAGGTTCAGCGATGCCAGCCAGAGATCAGTCTGCGCCATGATGCCCTGTAATAGCTCTTAATAGACCTGGCAGTATATGACCAGCCCCAGGGTCACACTCTGTCCCAGGCTCCACCAAGTTAACCCAATGTGCCGTCAGCGATATATAGTGGCCCTTGCCCGGCAGCACTCGTCCACGTTTCCGTGGCCAGGTGGACCTTGTCAGAAACGACGTTGGTCAGGGCACGGATGATGTTGTCTGACACGTGCTGGTGCAGGGCTGGGACGGCACATCGGGAAAAGTAGTGGCGGCTGGGGACCGAATACCGAGGGGCGGCCGCCGCCATGAGTTTGTGAAAGGCCTCGGTCTCTACCAACCTATAGGGCAGCATCTCCAGGCTAAGTAGTTTGGAGATGTGGACGTTGAGGGCTTGGGCGTGTGGGTGGGTTGCACTGTACTTCCTCTTGCGCTCCATAGTCTGGGGTATGGAGAGCTGAACGCTGTGCATGGAGACATTGGTGGATGCTGTGGAGGATCGTGGAGGCGAAGGTGTGGCTTTCGCACGGGAGGTGTTTGGGCCGGGGTCCTGGGCAGGGGGCTGACTAGCAGAGGCAGCAGGTGACACAGGGGAAGGAGCAGTGGTGTGCCCGGCCGGAGGTGAACGGCCTTGGTTCCATTGAGTGGGGTGTTTAGCATTCATATGCCTGCGCATACTGGTGGTGGTTAAGCTGGTAGTGTGCACACCACATTCCGTCGGTCATCCGGTGTTTCTTTAAAAAACCTCCAGACTTCCAAAAATCTAGCCCTCACCACGGGAGCTTCACTACGTGAAACATTTGGCGCTGATGCACCAGCTCTGGCCCTGCCTCTCCGTCTGGCCCCACCACTGCCTCTTCCAACCTGTTCTCATTGAGGACTCGCCTCCGTCTCAGAAGCACTGGGTCTGTCACCTCATCATCCTCCGATCCCTCAGTCTGCTCCCCCTTAGGACTTCCTGCCCTGACAACAACTTCACCACTGTCTGACAACCGTGTCTCCTCATCGTCCGACATCTCTTTACACAATTCTTCCACTACGTCAACAATGTCATCATCACCCACAGACTGCGACCGGTGGAAAACCTGGGCATTGGAAAAGAGCTCAGCAGCAACCGGACAAGTGGTTTGTGACTCTGGAAAGGGTCCAGAAAACAGTTCCTCAGAGTATGCCGGTTCAAATGCCAAATTTTGCTGGGAGGGGGCAGACTGGGGGGAAGGAGGCTGAGGTGGAGGAGCTGGAGGAGTGCTGATTTTGGTGACATGGGTGGACTGCGTGGAAGACTGACTGGTGGACAAATGGCTAAAAGCATTGTCCGCAATCCACGACATCACCTGTTCGCACTGTTCTGGCCTCAACAGTGCTCTACCACGAGTCCCAGTAACTTTAGACAAGAACTTAGGGAGAGTAGCTCTGCGGTGTCCCCCTGCTCCCTCATCAGCAGGTGGTGCCTCACCCCACCCAGGACCACGGCCTCTGACCCCTGCAGTAGTTGGACGCCTACGCCCACGCCCTCGTCCTCTACCCCTAGCCCTCGGGTTCAACATTTTCAAAATTAAAGTGTAAACTGTTTTGTGGGTTTTTTTGTGTTTCTTTGCATTTTTGTTTTTTTAACAAAACAATGCTATCTTATTGCTATGGCTAGTTTCTAACCTACACTGACAGCACACAACAGGATTTTGTGCTGTGCCTGATAACTTTTAGTTTTGAAAAAAAAAAAAAAGAAAAGAAAAAGCAGACTGTGCCTAATTCAATCAAACCCCTAATAAATTGTCCCACTTAGGTGTTTGAGATGGATATGTGTGTCACTAAGAGCTAAACAGAACGTCCGCAAGTCTCCCTGCAAATTCGTCACAATATGGTACTAGCTGCACTACTAGTGCCAGCAAGGCCAGCCACAAGCAAATCAACCAAAAATAAAATATATAACCCTTTTGTAGCCCTAAGAAGGCCTGTTGGGTTCTCATATGGCTAGTTTCTAGCCTACACTGACAGCACACAACTGGATTTTGTGCTGTGCCTGATGACTTTTAGTTATAAAAAAAAAGAAAAGTAAAAAAAAAAAGAAAAAGCAGACTGTGCCTAATTCAATCAAACATCTAATAAATTGTCCCACTTAGGTGTTTGAGATGGATATTTGTGTCACTAAGAGCTAAATATAACGTTCGCAAGTCTCCCTGCAAATTCGTCACAATAGTAGCTGCACTACTAGTGCCAGCAAGGCCAGCCACAAGCAAATCAACAAAATATATATATATAACGCTATTGTAGACCTAAGAAAGCCGGTTGGGTTCTTGTATGCCTAGTTTCTAACCTACACTGACAGTACACAATTGGATTTTAAGTCACTTTAAGTTTTGAAAAAAAAAAAAAAATTGTCAGACTGTGCCTAATTCAATCAAACCCCTAATAAATTGTCCCACTTAGGTGTTTGAGATGGATATGTGTGTCACTAAGAGCTAAATAGAACGTTCCCAAGTCTCCCTGCAAATTTGTCACAATATGGTACTAGCTGCACTACTAGTGCAAGCAAGGACAGCCACAAGCAAATCAACAAAATATATATACAACGCTATTGTAGCCCTAAGAAAGCCGGTTGGATTCTTGTATGCCTAGTTTATAACCTACAACTGGATTTTAAGTCACTTTAAGTTTAAATGAAAAAAAAAATCGTCAGACTGTGCCTAATTCAATCAAACCCCTAATAAATTGTCCCACTTAGGTGTTTGAGATGGATATGTTTGTCACTAAGAGCTAAATAGAACGTTCGCAAGTCTCCCTGCAAATTCGTCACAATATCGTACTAGCTGCACTACTAGTGCCAGCAAGCCCAGCCACAAGCAAACAAAAAAATATATATATAACGCTATTCTAGCCCTAACAAGGGCTGTTGGGTTCTTGTAGACTCACTCCTGCCTAACAGTAAGCTAATATAACACCCTAACGCTATTCCTGCAGCAGCAGCAGCTCTTTCTCTAAAGGCATGCAGACAGAGAATGATACGAGCAGCACGGGCAGGGGCTAGTCTATTCCAGGGTCACCTGATCAGGCCAGCCAACCACTGCTATCGACGTGTAAGGGTACCACGTCATGCTGGGTGGAGTGCAGAGTCTCCTGGCTTGTGATTGGCTCTGTTTCTGGCCGCCAAAAATCAAAACGGCAGGAGATGCCATTTTCTCGAGCTGGCGAAGTATTCGTCCGAGCAACAAGCAGTTACGAGTACGCTAATGTTCGAACGAGTATCAAGCTCGGACGAGTGTGTTCACTCATCTCTAGCTATAACCTATTCATGAACACTTATTAAGCTATAACCATCTCATCAAACATGCGCCGTAAATAGGAGTCCTCAACAAACAGGAACCTTATACCATCTTTATAAGATTCATAAAGATGAAAGCAACCCACCGGGATGCCCAACTATAGCGGGGATTGGATCTCTCACCATTGCCTTTTCCCACTATGTGGATTTATTCATACAGGACATTTTCAAAAAATTACTATCATGTCTTCGAGATTCTAGTTCCCTTATTCAAGACCTCCAGAACCTCACAGTGGAAACAGGATACCATTTTTTGACCCTTGATGTCTCTGCACTTCACTCCAACATCCTGCATTCACTGGGGATTAATGCTACAAAATGGCACCTTCAGAACCAAACAGATATGGGGGATGTACAAATAAAGTAAATCACGGATAGTATCCTTATCATACTAGAACATAATGGGGCTCATTTACTAAGGGGCCGAATCGCTGGGCTTCCTGAATATTACCATTTTGCGACGTTTTTCCCTGAATTGCCCCGGGTTTTTGGCGCACGCGATCGGATTGCGTCGCATCGGCGCCGTCTTTCACGCAACGGAAATCGGGGGCATGGCCGTCGGAAAAAAACGATGGATTCGGAAAAACCACGGTATTTAAAAAAGAATTTTTGTCGCTTGACACACACTTACATGCACTGGGAATAAGAAGGTGAACTCCGGTGGACCTCGGCGATACCCGACGATAACACGGCAGCCACGAATCCACGTCGGACAACGTGCCACGGGATCGCGAATGGACTGGGTACATAAATGTGCACCAATGTGTTTGAATTTCAAGGCCAAATATATCAGCAAATATGCGAAACAGCATTGGGGACTCAAGCTACGCAAATCTGTTCATGGGGTGGTTTGAGTCCTACTATATTTATGCTTCCCCTTTTTGATCTAAATTCAAGGGATATTGGAGATTCATCGATAACTTGTTTTTTTTCTGGCATGGGAACTAAATTGAAGCCCAAGCTATTATGCATAACCTTAAGAGCAATGACTGGGGTCTTAAATTCACTTCAAATTTCAACTCTAAATCGGTTATATTTTTAGACCTAGAAATCTTTAGAGGAGATTACAATCAGATAAATACCAAGTCACATTTTTAAAAAGTTGATGGAAAGTTATGTAAACTACAAAAGTGTCACAGAATAAACCGATGTCAATTGCCGTTTCGAATTTTAAACAATTTTTCACTGAGCAAAACTGGTTATATGGATAAAACTTAGCTTTTATTGTAGCGTCTAAAACTAAATTGGAAGGAACAAAACCAATTTAAAATTCAGCCAAAGTCACATACTTCTCTTGACCTGGCTCTACAGAGTTAGTGGAATCCACGCTAGGTGTAGAACAATACCTTTCTTTTCAATATAACAGAGTTGATAATACAACCAACCACTGTGCTAGACTTCCACTGCTCCTAGGAATGTGTTTGGTTAGGCAGAGAACATAAACAATGTGCATACATTCAGCCCCAATGCTGGCGAGTGCTGGGTTGGGAGTGTCAACTGTAATGTTAGTCTTGTCTGGTTACAAAACCAACACTGGGTGAATAGATAAGCTCGATTCCCTGTATCACCACTAGATGTCAGTCAGTGGTATGCACATTGTTTACATTGTTACATTCCTAGGAGCAGTGGAAGTCTAGCACAGTGGTTGGTTGTATTATCAACTCTGTTATATTGAAAATAAAGGTGTTGTCTCTATATTGTTCTACACCTAGCATGGATTCCACTAACTCTGTAGAGCCAGGTCAAGAGAAGTATGTGACTTTGGCTGAATTTTAAATTGGTTTTGTCCCTTCCAATTTTGTTTTAGACGCCACAATAAAAGCTAAGTTTTATCCATACAACCCGTTTTGCTCAGTGAAAAAATGAATTACAAGTGCACTTTACAAAAAATGGTTAAATAATATAGCCAACAGCCAGTTTCGTATAATCAGAAGGAATTGTACTTCCTTGACTGGCTACAAGAAACAAGCTGAAATTATTCAAAATAGGTTTTTGGAGAAGGGTTACCGTAAATCAGCATTGGAAAAAAACCTATTGACTATACAAAATGAATGCTTACTTACTAAACAATCATCTCTAAAAAATATAAATTAAAAATATACCCATAATTGTATATCTACTTATTACAGAGGGAACCGTGCAATCAGAGAATCACTGCAAAAAAATTGTAATTCCTCTTATCACGTACAGCAAATTAAAAACCCTTGAGAAAAAGGGACTTGAGGAACAAATCCCAAAAGGTGCTTATAAATGCAAACATAAAAAATGTTTGTATTGTACGGAAACATAATAAAAGTACATATTTCTCCTCAAATATCACAAATAGAGATGGGTGAATTTGTTAAAATTTGGTTCGTCCAGGAGCCCACCGAGAGGGAACAATGATATAGTGTGGAAGTGACGTCAGAAGCAGCAGGAGCCCACAGAGTGGCACAATGATATAGTGTGGAGGTGGCGTCAGCAACAGCAGGAGCCCACCGAGTAGCAAAATGATATAGTGTGGAGGTGGCGTCAGCAGCAGTAGGAGCCCACAGAGTGGCACAATGATATAGTTTGGATGTGGCATCAGCAGCAACAGGAGCCCAAAGAATGGCACAATGATATAGTGTGGAGGTGGCGGACAATTCCAATCTCTGGTATAGATGCTAGGAGGTGATGGAGCAACTGACAGCAGATGTGTGGAGTCAGGCGGGTGGCAGCATCAGAATAGTGGCTGAGGCAGGTAGTTAGAACCCAGACTCATTTCTCAGCGTTTGGAGGAGGCATGATATTATCTGATATTATCTGATGCATTGGTAAATTGAAATCCTGGCCGATCCAAGTCTGATTCATCTTGACAAAGGTCAGTCTCTCCATATTACAGGTGGACAAGCGGGTTCTCCTTGGAGTAACGATGGCCCCCGCCTTACTGAACACCTGCTATGATGCCACACTACTGGCTGGGCAGGACAGTTTCTCTACTGCAAACTCCACAAGTTGCGGTCATGCATCAAGTTGGCTGCCCAGTAGTCCATTAAGTCCTGAAGTGGTAAAGTGCTGTCAAGTAGGCCACCATCTGCTGGCGCAGGATCTGCTCCATGTCCTGCTGCTGCTGCTGGTGGCGGCTACCCTCCTCACTAGGCGGGTAAAGGAAGTTGCTCATTAAGGAATCCAGACTTAAACTGCTGCTGATGGAGGTGCTACTGCTCCTACCCCCTAGATCCCCACAGCAGCCATGGCAGTAGAACATGAGCGATGACTGCCAGAAATACCTCGGTCAGACCTGACAGAGGATGGACAATGGTGCACATAGGCAGTGGCCAACAATGTGCACAGTATTTCTCTATAGTATGCCAGTTGGTCCTCTCTCTCAGCAACTTTAAAAAAGTCACCAATTTTTGACTGGTAACAAGTGTCCAAGAGGGTGGAGAGCCAAAAGTGATCCCTATGCCGGATGTTGACTTTTCGGCTAGTTAGGCAAAGCAGCATGCTCCGGGCCATCTGTGCAAGTGACTCTGAGGGACTCCCGGCCTCCATCTCCACTGTATACTGCCACAATGCTTCTGGGTCATCTGCCTCGTCTACTACCTCGTCCTGATGCTCCTGCTCCTCCTTTCTTGTCACCTGAGTGGAAAAATCACGGATTTCACCAGAATCTGCTTGTAGTCTCCACTTCTCCAGTGCCCTGACCAGACAGATTTTGCAGCATCTGTTCCAGGACATGAAGCAGTGGAATGACGTTATTCATCCCGCAGTCCTGGTGACTGACAAACAACATGGACTCTTCAAAGGGCCTGAGCAAACGGCAGGTGTCACGCATGATTTGCCTGTGACTGACATCATAGTTACACTGGGGAGTACTCCGTTCCGCTTGCATCATCAAAAAATCATTAATGGCTTTTCTCTGTTCATACAGGCTGTCTAACATATGGAGGCTGGAATTCCAAAGGGTGGAAACATAGACTATTTTGGGGTAGTCAGTTCTGAAGCTGCAACTCGAGGAGGGTGTGCTTGGCTGTGTAAGAATGACTTAAGTGCATGCACAGTTTCCTGGCCATTTTTAGAATGTCTTGTAGATAGGTGGAAGACTTGAGGAATCTATTGACAACAGATTGAACACGTGCGCCATGCAGGGCACATGGGCCATCCCTCCTCGGTGCAGCACGGACACCATGTTCCTCCCATTGTCTGTCACCATGGTTCCGATTTTTAGTTGTCGTGGAGAAAGCCACACATTGATTTCTTGTTGAATGATGCGGAGCAGTTCCTCCCCTGTGTGACTTCATTCGCCCAGGCAAACCAGGAGTAGAACTGCGTGACACGGCTGTGCCCTGCACATGTGGTATGATGAAGCAGCACTTTTGGAGGCTGAGGTGGTGGTGAAGAAGGAGGAGGCGGACACTGGCGCAGTAGCAGCAGTTTCACAACGTGGAGGAGAAAGCTGCATCTCTTGTACAAGTTGTTGGTGTGGCTGGGAGGGAACCACATTCACCCAGTGGGCCGTAAAGGACATGTACTTTGCCTGACCAGCTCCACACGTCCGCGCTGCTGTGCACCTTGGAAGCAACTGATAAGCTTGAAGTCTGGCCCACCTTCTGTTGTGCTTATTGGTGTAGGGCTGGCAGTGCCTTTTTGGGCAAAAAATTGTGGCTTGGAACTCTCCACCTCGGTTCGGCACAAGCCATCAGTACTCTGAAGGGTGCAGAGTCCTCGACTTAGAAAGTGAGGGACTGCAGGACCTACAACTTGGACAAGAGCACAGTCAGCTTCTGCACCTTAGGATGGCTAGATCCATGCATAGCGAGGAGCAGGAGCATCTGGACTGGGAGATGACGTCAAAGAAAAAAACTCCCTTCGGCAGAGTTGCTGGAGCCTTAACTAGCTGAAATGGGATGTGTTCCACTAGGTTCTGCTGCTGCTGTTGCTGAGGTGGCAGGATGGACCTCCACCTCTGTTCCACGTTTCTCCCAGGCCATTAGATGGTGACGCTGGGCAGTGGTGCCAACGTTAGCTCCCTGGCCACGCTTCACTTTCTACATATACACACACTCGGCTCCTCTGGTGTCTTAACAAAAACTGCCACATCGCCGAGGTAGTGATTTTATTGCCAACACTCTGCGCTGAATGACTACTAACGCCAATGCTTCGCTGAGCCCATGTACCTGGACCTCTGAAGCGGGATTTGTACTCCGCGGCCATTTGACTCCCATGATCACACTGACGCCACCCTGCTGACTCACGGCCACATTAGCGACTTGCTGCCTGCTCCGCAAGCTGACACTCTTTGCCTGACAATGATAAATCCCTTGCTATACCCGACTCCCGAGTGCGATGCTCAATTTCCCTGTCACTGCTACTCTCAACGGTGTCAGTATGCACAGCCTGCCTACTGCATGAAGCAGAGGATGTCTGCCCCATCTTTTCACTGCCAAGCTGTTGCTGACTGTCCTCAAACATTTCGTAATCGCTTAATAGTGGCGCGGAGCCCAGACCATCTAGTAGCTCTCTGGCTGAGGGAGATTAACAGGACAGAGGCTGGTTGAGGACAGGTGAGGGCCACTGACCTGCTCCTGGGCCATGCCAACTAATTAACAATAATTGGAAAAAAGAGGTCAAAACAGTTGCCTATTAAATGATGGCGCAAAAGAGGGGAGGGAAGGAATGGGGGTCCAATATTCCTTATGGTCAGAATAGTCTATAGGTTTTCCCTCTGCATCCACATCATTCAGGGATTAAATGTCTATGTCGATGTGGGGGCATATCCAATAAGCAGTACCTTAAGTCAGGTGAAAGATGAGATGGAAAGGTAGGATCATCGGGTTTCTCCGTGTATCCCTTTCTGTGCGGCGTTCTCGTAAATCCCGTTGTTCCACTTACGGTGTGCAGCGGGCGGCTGTGTAGACTTCTTATTCCTCCGACTGGGAACTCAGTCACAGCACTTTTTGTGGAGAGAGATACAAGAACAATAGCGCAACACAGCTCCTATTTAAAAAAGGTATTTTTAATAATGTACTCACAAAAACTTCGTTAAAAACAGGCCTTAAGAGTAATCTTTTATGCACGTTCGGCATTGTCTACCCGACTCGAGTTTCGCCAATAGCGGCTTCTTCCGGGGCTGGCCGCCGTGCATGCATCGTGGTTTTTTATAGCCACATATGCAACGTGCTTAGTTTAGAAGAAAGAACATATATTGCTATATGCTCTATACATAAATGAATAACATCTGCAGGATATATTATTAAAGTGTCGGTGCAAGATGCAATGATATAGTATATACAAAAATCCAAATACAGAACATGGTAAAAACACATATTCAAACGCATAATGTCTAAAAGACCGTACATATATTATTGGGTAATTAAAGAAAACACTTAATTTCGAAATCTGCATTTAAGCCATGTGGTAATAGTGTTTTTAACTGAAAAATCCAAAAGGATTCTCGCTGGTTAATCTTTTTTTCTACATCCTCTCCTCTCCAATGGGGAGATATGTGTTCTATGGCCATAAAAGAGATGCCTTTAGGTTTCTTATCATGGAATTTCGCAAAGTGTGCGGATAAGGAATGATCGATTTTTCCTTTTTTAATATTTCTGAGATGTTCTCCTATTCGAGTTTTTAGTTTCCTTACTGTTCTTCCAATGTATTTTAAACCGCACGGGCATATAATCATATAGATGACCCTAGTTGAATCGCAATTGGTGAAATGTTTTATATTGAACACTGATGAAAATTGATGTGTACCTCCTGTGTTTATTTTGCCTATACTTTGCCTATACTTTGCCTATACTTTTATTTTGTCTACACAGCCGCCCGCTGCACACCGTAAGTGGAACAACGGGAT
This sequence comes from Engystomops pustulosus, assembly GCF_040894005.1. Taxonomy (NCBI): domain Eukaryota; kingdom Metazoa; phylum Chordata; class Amphibia; order Anura; family Leptodactylidae; genus Engystomops; species Engystomops pustulosus. The sequence continues at coordinate 43,672,603 of NC_092420.1, forward strand.
TTACGAGAACGCCGCACAGAAAGCGATACACGGAGAACCCGATGATCCTACCTTTCCATCTCATCTTTCACTTGACTTAAGGTACTGCTTATTGGATATGCCCCCACATCAACATAGACATTTAATCCCTGTATGACGTGGATGCAGAGGGAAAACCTATAGATTATTCATGCCAACTAATTGTTGTATCTGACGAATCCATGGACTCTTGGCTGCAGTTGTCAGATGTTATATTTGAGGAATTGGGTGACCTAGTCAACCAATCAATAACCTTTGGGTTGTTGATCAACACACTGACGCTAGATGACAACGGCAGTTCTGGCCTCACAGAGACACCCCCTGCTGCAATGTCCCCTAACTGTGCTGCGACCTCTGCCTGCACCACCTGCCACCTTTCTGGCTGACATAGTGGTTAATCAACTACGTGGATTTGACACTTTTCTGTTGCTCTCAACTTTAGCAACAAAAAAGTATTGGAATTTGTGTTACACAGACACCCTACAACGTTCACTCTGTAATTGGAGAGAAAATCACTCTATAAAGTATGTGGATTTGACACTTAATCTTGCTCTTAACTTTAGCAACAAAAAGTATTGGAATTTGCGTCATACAGATCCCCCAAAATGTATTCCCTGGAATTGGAGCAGAAATGACTACAGAAGGTGTTTGGATTTTACACTGATTTCTTCCTCTTCACTTCAGAAACAAAAAAGAACTGCTATTTGGAGTATACAGATTCCCGAAAATGGACACCCTGGGATTGGAGCAGAAATCACTAGAGAAAGTATGTGGATTTCACACTGATTTCTTCCTATTCACTTTAGAAACAAAAAAGAACTGCTATTTGGGGTATCAGATCCCCCAAAATGGACACTCTGGGATTGGAGCAGAAATCACTACATAAAGTATGTGGATTTCACACTGATTTCTTCCTATTCACTTTAGCAAGAAAAAGATGTCACGGTTCGTAGGGACGAACCGTCAGAGAGTCAATGTGGGAAGAGTCTGTGGACTCCCTGTAACACGCGGTTAATGATGGTACTAGACGCAACCTGGGACCGGAATCTCAGTGGCCCCTGGTCTTCAGCAGAACCTGCAACAAAGCGGAATGGTCTTTCTGCGTCAGGAAGCCACCAGGTCGTTCCACGGGTGCGACTAGGCCCACGATGGCAGCCAAGGCAGGACCTCGGGTAGGCAGGACCTCGGGATGGCCATGTGGACACAGGACCGCCACAGGAGTACAGGACCGCCACAGAAACACAGGATCTTCACAGAAACACATGACCACCACAGGAGCACAGGACCACCACAGGAACACAGGACCACCACAGGAATGCCACAGGAACATGGGAATATCACAGGAACACAGGACCACGGGAATACCACAGGAACACAGGAAACACGGAGGTGTCTGGAAACGCTCAGGAGGCTTTCACTTCAGTGGAAGGACTTGAAGATCCGGCAGGGGATGCTGGGAGTTGCCGGATTATGTAGCAGAGCCGGGAATGCCAGCGTCAAATAGGAGGATGCTGGCCTTTTAAGTTCCTGGAGAGTCGGCGCTCAAGTGGCCTAGCCAGGAAGCGGGACTGCGGCGGAATCTGGAGCCAGGAGAGGTGAGCCTCCTCCTCTGCTTCCTCCACTTCCTTCAATTCTTATTGGTGACGGGACACCTAAGGAAGAGAGCAGGAACAATAAGACAGGACAAACTACGTGGTGCTTGGAACTTTCATGGAACAAGCCGTCAATATCTTGAGGACGTCTAGAACGCCTTTTGGCCGGAGGCTGGAGTGGCCCTTGGGAAACTGCAGGCTAGGATAACTCTTGGGGAGCTGCTGGAGCAGCACTGGGAAGCTGCGGAGGATGGGGCAACTCTTGGGGAGCCACTGGAGCAGCACTGGGAAGCTGCGGAGGCTGGGGCAGCCCTGGGCACTCTGGAGCGGCCTCTGGGAAAGCCGGAGGAGACTCTGGAGTGACCTCTGGGAAGGCTGGAGGAGACTCTGGAGCGGCCTCTGGGAAGGCCGGTGGAGACTCTGGAGCGGTTCCTGTGAAGGCCAGAGAAGACTCTGGAGCAGCCTCTGGGAAGGCCTTAGAAGACTCTGGAGCAGCCTCTGGGAAGGCCAGAGAAGACTCTGGAGCGGCCCCTGGGAAGGCCGGAGGAGACTCTAGTGCGGCCTCTGGGAAGGCCGGAGGCTGGGAGGGCAGGAATGGGAGCTGGAATTGAGGTTGTTCGAACCTGGACCAGGAATGTTGTATAGGTAGCCATATCCGGATCACCACTATCCCATAGAGGAGCAGCCCAGGCCAGGGCTTCTCCAGAGAGCAAGCAAATGACGAACGCCACCTTAGAGCGTTCGGTGGTGAACTGTGAGGACATCAGTTCAATGTGCAGTGAGCACTGGAAAAAAAAGTCTCTGCACAATTTGGGGTTTCCATCAAATTTGTCAGGCAAATCAGCCAGTAGCCAATGTGGATCCTTAGCACAGTCCATGGTTTTAGCAGTATACATAACATTGGCATGGATGGATCTTACTGTCATGGTTCACAGGGACGCGGGGGATGATGGTATTAGCCACAACCCTGGACCGGAATCTCAGTGGCCCCTGGTCTTCACCAGAGCCTGCCACAAAGCGGGATGGTCTTGCTGTGGCAGGAAGCCACCAGGTTGTTCCATGGGTGTGACTAGACCCGCGGTGGTCACCAAGATAGGGACACCAGGAAGGCAGGACATCGGGTAGGCAGGACCTCGGGTAGGCAGGACCACAGGATGGCCACCGGGATACAGGACCTCCACAGGAGTACAGGACCACCAGAGGAGTACGGGACCACCACAGGACCACCAAAGGAACACAGGACCACCACAGGAACACAGGACCGCCACAGGAACACAGGACCATCACTGGAGTACAGGACCATCACTGGAGTACAGGACCATCACTGGAGTACAGGACAACCTCAGAAACACAGGACCGCCACAGGAAAACAGGAACGCCACAGAGAGTTATGGATCTTCTGCCTTCTTCCTGTAAAACCGTCATTTGGGTGGTCACTTCATTCTGCCTGTTCTGCCGTCAGCTCCTTGTCTTGCCAGCTTGTTCTTTTCCGCATCTTCCGGCTTCATGGAGTTCCTCAGCACATTGGGGCACATTTAATTACCGGTCCCATCGCGATTCCCACTGTGCGTTGTCCGGCGACGATTCGGGTCTGCCGCAATTCAATAAGATTGTGCGTCCAATTTCCTGCATCTTTCGCTTCCCCTGCTGAGGTCTGCCAGAGTTCACCTTCTTCCCGGTGCATGTGAGTGCTGATCTTGCGACACAATTTGCTTTTTAAATTCCGCGGTTTGTCCAAATCAGTCGGGTTGTCCGACGTCCACGCCCCCCCCCCATTTGTGTTGCATGCAAGCCGGCAAAAAAACTCGGGCAATTTAGTGTCAATTTTTACTTCAAGTAAAACTATACATCTCTTCTACCTATCATCCGCAGTCTAACGGGTAAGTGGAGAGAGTCAATCAGACTCTGGGCTGCTATTTGCAGCACTTTGTTTCCACTCAACAGGACGACTGGCCCACCCTGATACCTTGGGGGGAATTCTCCTACAATTCTCTTCTCCACTACTTCCTTTGTCATTTATGGACGCCACCTCTTCCCCTCTCTGTGCCTGCTGTCTCTACTTCGGGTGTCCGTATGCTCCAAAACCCAGGCCAACAAGAAACGCAGGTCTTCCTCAATCTTCTCTCTGGGTGATAAAGTGTGGCTGTCCTCCAGATATGTCCAGCTGAAGATTCCCAGCTACAAACTTGGTCCTTGTTTTCCATTCAAGGTGCTGAAGCGCATTAACCCCGTGGCTAACAAGCATTGTCTTCCTTCCACCATGTGCATCCTGAACTCCTTCCAAGCTTCCCTTCTAAATCCTGTCATCCTGAATCCTATTTCCTGGCAAGAAGCTCCTCCTTTTCCTGAGACTGATTCCACCGATGTCTTTAAAGAAAATGAGATCCTGGACATGAACTCGGTTACTGGGAAACGTTTTTTTTTCGACTGGAAGGGTTTCAGGCCAGAGGAGAGATAATGGGAGCCTGAAGACATTCTAGACTGTGGTGTTCTTCAAAGGTTCTTTCAGGCCAAGAATAGGGGGAAGTCCAAGGGGGGTGGTGTACTGTCAAGGGGAGCTCCTGCAATCCATGAGACAGTACTTCTTCGTGGTGGTTGCAGGCATACTCACCAGTCCACACGCTCCAGCGATGGCACCTCTGGACCAGCGCACCCATCCCCGCCCCATACGGCGCATGTTGGATCTGTAAAATTTAAAGGACCAGCGTACCGCTTGTTGGCGTTGGCTGGCCGCTGCGCTGTTATATAGCCTGCCTCTTCCTATGACTCCTGCTGGAACTTTTTGCCCATTTGTCTTAGAGAAGACATTGTTATTGAGACTCTTGTGATTTATCCATTATGATCTCTTCCTTCTTTCCTGACCTTGATCCTCTGTCACCTGTCTTGCTACGTTCCCAACTCTGATCCTGTGCTGCCGGTGCTGACCTCCTGCGTGACTTCGACTCTGACTCTGCTATCCCTGTACCTCGACTTGGCCACTACCACAAGCAAGTCGCACCTGCAGAGTGACCCGGAGGTGTCCCGCCTCAGCAAGTGCAACCTGCTTTGCGGTGGGCTCTGGTGAGTAACATGTGCCACTGAGACTCCACTCCCAGGTGTCGGCTTACTTTTTCACTCACGGCAGTTCAGTGTGTCTACTACCACCGATCCTATCTTATAATAAACCTTCCCAAACTTCAGCCCCTGAACACTGGGATTCTTCTTGAGAGCATCAGCCAGAGAATAAATTACTGAAAGATATTGTGGATGGATTCTCATATATTAAATACTTATGCAGGTACTCCATTGGTAGAGATGTTTACATGTTTAAGTTTGCTGCGTCAACCTGTGTCCCAAAAGCAAATTTGGGATGTACAAAATGGGTAAAAATGGGAAAAAATACAGGGATGTAAGAAGAAAGTGAAGATAAATGGTGAAGTTGAGTGAAATAGTTGAGTGAAGATAAATAGATTTTTATTATTGCAATAGTCAACAATGCGCTTCAAGAGTGTACGACTCTCTTCTTCAGGTCCAATTAATTAATAGTATAAAAACATAGAGGAAAAAATATATAAATATAGCAATAAATATCAATACATGTACAAAATATGTCAAATTCATTTACTAAATGTCAGTATTGGAGGTAGTGGATCCTCTGGACCAACGCAGATGATGACGTAAGCTGATACCAAGGACTGGAGTCTAAGTGGTAGCCGGTTTCCGCTAGAGCCCGCCGCAAAGCGGGTTGGACTTGCTGCGGTGTGGTACCACCAGGTCGTACCACAAGCGCTACTTTGACCTCGGTAATAGCCAAGGCAAACTCGTGGTCGGGGGCAGGCACAGGATCAGAGTTGGGGACGTAGCGGTAGGTCAGGAAAGGCAGCACAGAATCTGAGTCATTATAGGAATGGGAAATCAGGATAATCACAAAGGGCATGGAACAAAGCTTTCTCTTTGTTTATCTTGGCAGGCCGTCAGCCAGCGCCAATTATCAGCACGCTGGTCCTTTAAATGTTACAGAGCTGGTGCGCACACGTCTTAGGAGATGTGAGGGAGTGGTGAGTTAACAAGCAGGCAGGCTCCAAGGGCACAGTAAGGCACACGGGTGCACCTCCGACCCGGGATATGGGTCACAGGGGCACCTGTGGCCGTGACAGTACCCCCTTCAGCCTCCCCCTCTTCTTGGACCTGTGTAGAAGAGCACGATCCAGGATGTTGTCCGCTGACTCCCAAAATATTTCTTTCGGACCGAACCCTTCCAGTCAACAAGATAGAATTGCTTCCCTCTGACCGTCTTCATATCAAGGACCTCTTTCACCTTGAAGACATCAGAAGCATCAGCTTAAGGAGCAGGAGAAGGTACTTGCCGGGAGAAGTGATTCAGGATGACAGGTTTCAGCAGGGAGACGTGGAAGGAATTCGGGATGCGCATGGTGGGATGAAGACAGAGCTTATATGCCACTGTATTAATGCGCTGTAGCACCTCGAACGGTCCCAGGAAACGTGGTCCCAGTTTGTAATTGGGAATCTCGAACCGAACATACCTGGAGGACAGCCACACTTTGTCTCCTGGAGAGAAGATGGGAGGAGGCCTGCATTTATTATCAGCCTGAGTTTTGGTGCGGGGCGGATGCCTGAAGCAGAGACTGACGAGTCTGTTCCCAGATGGATTTAAGGTCTTCTACAAACTCTTCCACGGCAGGGACATCAGAAGACACGGATAGAGGTAAAGGTGGACGTAGATGTCTCCCATATACAACAAAAAAAAGTGGTACTGGCAGACTCAGAGTCCAGCAGATGGAGACAAAATGGCGGAGATAACAGCCTAGGTTCTTATTAACCCTTTCGACTTCTCATTAGACTGAGGGTGATATGCTGAAGAAAAGTCCAATTTCACCTGAAGTTGGCTGCACAGAGACCGCCAGAACTGGGAAACAAACGGACCCCACGGTCTGATACAATATGAAGGGGGAGACCATGAAGCCGAAAGATGTGAATGAAGAACAAACTGGAGAGGCATGGAACAGACAGCAGACCTGGCAGAGGAAAAGCGTTCGGTTACCACCCAGATGACTGTATTACCCAAGGAAGATGGGAGATCGGTGATAAAGTCCATTGCCACGTGAGTCCATGGGCAACTGGTTATTGGTAACGGCTGAAGGAGACCAGCTGATGAGATGGCTTGTTTCGAGCACAGAAAAATGCAGGAGCCCACAAAATCCCATACATCTTTAACCAGATCTGGCCACCAGTAGAAACGGTAAATGAGGTTGACAGAGCGTTGCACCCCAGGATGCCCAGCCACATGAGAGCAATATCCCCGAGTCAGTGGGACTCATTTACTAAGGGCCAAGCGGACCACGCTCTCGTTGGACATCCCAATGATTTCCGTTTTGCTCTGCTGGGACAAGGATATAACTCTTTCCCGACTTGCGCCGTACTAGTACTGTGCAAGCCGGGTCCCGGTGCATGGAGAGGGCTCGCGGGCCGAGCCCCCTCCATAGCTGGTAAGTCTTTGCTGCATATTGCAGTAAAGGTTTACCCGTAACGCCCGCGGGTGTTTTCCTGACGATCGCGGCTGGCAATTATGCCGGCAGCTTCAAAATGCATGCAATGGGCCCTGCGACAAGCTGAATCGTCCCTCCCCGTGACATCATCGAGGAGCAGCGATCCATCGCCATGGTAGCCTCGGGTCTTCCGAACAACTTAGGGTTAAAGTACCCTAGAGAGTCTGAAAAATAGTAAAAGTAAAAATAAAAAAAGTTTAAAAAAAAATTATAATAAAAAACCCTAAACCCACACAGTCCTAAAAACTATATATAAACTAAAAATATATTTGGCGCCAGAAGATGGCAAAATTAAAAAAAAAAATGTGTACAGGAGGTTTTAATTTTTTTAAATGTATTAAAACATATAACCTATACAAATTTGTTGTCCCCATGATTGTACAGACCCAAAGAATAAAGTAGACATGTCATTTGGGGCACACAGTGAAAGCTGTAAAATTCAAGCCCACAAGAAAATGTTCGAAATGCTTTTTTCACCATTTTCACTGCATTTTAAAAAATTTTTCCGCTTCCCAGTACACAACATGAAATATTAAATACAGTCACTTTGAAGTGCAATCTGTTAAGCAAAAATAAGCCATAACCACAGCTAATTATGTGGAAAAATAAAAAAGTTATAGATTTTTGAAGGTGGGGAGTGAAAAATGGAAGTGAAAAACTTAAAAGGGCCAGGTCATTAAGGGGTTAAAAGAGGTTTTTGGCGCACGCCCTCAGATTTTGGCGCAATGGCGATCTGACAGATTCGGACAAACTGCGGGACTTAACTTCAAAATTGTGTCACAAGCCATGACAAGCCATGCACTTATATACACTAGGAGGAAGATGGTGAACTCTGTTGGACCTGATCAGGGAAGCGACACATGCAGGATATCGGGCACATGGTCTTCATGGACCACCGCAGAATTCATCCTCGTTGGACAGTCCAGATCAGGGATCACGCAGGGACCGGGTAAGTAAATGTGCTCCAGTATCATCTTCCACAGAGAAGATCAGACGTAGGTCTTGCCTGGAGGAAGATGCTGAACGTCCACTGGAGCAGCAAGAACCAGCCGTTCAGGAGAAATAATATATCTAGGAACCGGTTCTTCCCCAACTAGATCCAAGGCACGAGAGAGGGCATCGGCCTTAATATCCTTCTCTGCAGGATGAAAGTGTATAATAAAGTTGAAGCGGGAGAAGAAAAGGGACCAATCAGCCTAGCAAGGATTGAGACACTGACCGGTCTGGAGATAAAGGAGATTCTTCTGGTCTGTATAGATACAGACTGGATGATGAGCTTCCTTCAGCAGATAATGCCATTTTTCCAAGGCTGGCTTTATGGCCTGAAGCTCCCGATCAACTATGGAATAATTCCTCTCTGCGGCAGAGAAGGTCTTGGAGAAGAAGCCGCAAGTGAGGGTTTGACCTTTGGGCTGTTTCTGGGTGAGAACGGCTCCAGCACCAACCGATGAGGTGTCAACCTCTTGCAGGAACGGTCCCTCCGTATCAAGCCTGGAAGCAGAGACAAAGGCAGACTTCAGCTTGGAGAAATCTCCTCCAGCCGCCGGAGGCCAGAGCTTTGGATTGCCGTTTTTCTTATTCAACACCACGATAGGAGACACGAGAGAGGAGAAATGCAGTATAAATTGCCGGTAGTAGTTAGCGAAGACCAGGAACCTCTGGATAGCAAGTAGTTCCACTGAAGTACCGCAGATCACTTGGCAGGATCCATCAAAGGTCCCTTGTCAGGGATGATGTACCCGAGGAAAGGTAGACTGTTTTGATGAAACTGGCACTTATCGAGTTTAGTGTAAAGGCGATTGGCCCTTATACGTCTAAGGACTTGCCGTAGGTGGGACTGGTGGGACTCGAGGTCCATAGAGAACACCTGAAAATCATCAAGGTAGATGATACAAATATATAACAAGACACAAATATATAACAAGACGAACTCCTGAAAAACAGCTAGAGCGTTACAGATTCCAAATGGCATGACCAGATACTCAAAGTGCCCATTACAAGTATTAAAGGCGGTCTTACGCTCATCGCCTTCGTGGATATGGATGAGGTTATATGCCCCACATAGCTCTAGTTTGGTAAAGACCTTGGCTCCACGTAAACGGTCGACCAATTCCATGATCAACGGCAAAGGGTAGAGATACTTCACGGTGATCTTTTTTGGCTATAAGAAGAATCCTGCACTGGCAGGAGAAAAGGACTTGCATATGAATCCCCTCTGCAGGTTCTACTTCACATAGGCAGACATACCCACGGTTTTAAGCACAGAAAGACGATACGCTCCTCTGCAGCGGACACATAAGACGGCTGAGGTGTCTTAAAAAGACTGGAGCCAGGCGGGGCAGACGTCGGGTCGTGACTTGCAGTTGTTCCAGACATTGCTCCTCAGAGAACTCAGTAAACCGGATGTCAATCTGAGTGGTCGAGTGGTTGAGATCACTCAACATAGACGGCGGGTCTTGTGCAGACAGGGTGTCTTTGATCTGTCCAGACGTAGCAAGCAAGGACGCATCATTCCAATCCAGCTGGAGAGGCTAGAGTATGGAATTAGACCGCATTGTGTGATCTCGGCAGAAGATGCCTAGGCAGGTTGCCCAAAGATGGACCGGAATTCGTCGAGGAACATGGAGAGAGTAGCCGTGATCGGATCATCTCTGTCCCAGAGGCTCCCCTCATGCCAGGGCTTTCCCGGAAAGAAGGCTGATCACGAAAGCCACCTTAGCCAGTTCTGTGGCAAACTGTGAAGGCATCAGTTGAATATGCAAGGAGCACTGGGTTATGAAGCCCATGCAAAACTTGGCCTCACCGTCATACTTGCTGGGCATAGTAAGATGCTGCCTGGGTTCAGCAGTTGACAAAACCACCGTAGTAATGGGAGGTACCGTAGGTATTGGAAGCTGGTGCTGGGTAGACAACAATTGCTTAAACATGGCGGTGACAAAATGTTATCCTTGAACAGCAATCTGTTGAGACTGTTGAGCCACAACAGTGGTAAGATTATCCAGGTCAGGTTGCGGAACCTTGGTGTGATCCATAGCCGTATCTTACTGTCAGGATCAGAGGTAGTGGATCCTAAGGACCACCGCGGACGATGACGTAAGCCGACTTCTGGGACCTAAGTCTGGGAGTCTAAGTGGTACCCGGTTTTCACCAGAGCCCACCACAAAGCAGGATGGTCTTCCTGCGGCGTGGTACCACTAGGTCGTTCCACAGGCGTGACTTGTCTGCGGTGGCAGCCAAGGTCAAGGTATAGGAATGGCAGGCAATGTCGTAGTTGGGGACAGGAGGGAGGTCAGGACAGGCAGCATGGTACCAGAGTCGTTTTTCACCAGAGCGACACGACTTTGCGGTGGCAGCCAAGGCGTAATACAGAATCAACAGGCAAACTTGTGGTCGGGGACAGGCAGAAGTCGAGAAAGGCAGCACAGGATCAGAGTCGGGGACGTAGTGGTAGGTCAGGACAGGCAGCGCGGATCTGAGTCAGGAATGGAATCATGGTCACAACAGGAAATCAGTATAATCCCAAAGGGCATGGAAGAAAGCTTTCCCTTAGGCATAGAAGCACAAAGATCCGGACACAGGAAGGGCAGGAATTTACTTTGGCAGGTGGCCAGCTAGCTCCAATTATCGGTGTGCTGGGCCTTTAAATGTTACAGAGCCGGTGCGCGCGCTTGCTCGCCCTAGGAGACTGGTATGCACCCGCCGGACTGCTGGGAGCAAGGAGACCACCATTGGAGCCAGAAAAGGCGAGTTAACAAGCAGGCAGGCTCCAGGGGCACCATAAGGCACACGGGTGCGCCTGCGACCTGGAATATGGGGCACAGGGCCACCCGCGGCCGTGACACTAAAAATGGGAGAAAAAAAGAGATATGGTCATAAATAACAATTAATATAGCAAATGAGCAGAATTCATTCATGAAGGGCACAAGCTAAAGGATCAATAAAAAGGTAGATAAATAAATAGATACATTCATTTAAAAGAAATTATGTCACTAGTATATTTTATTGTAAAACAGGCATAAAATCTGTAAAAATCATTATTTTATGGGATTTTCACAAGGGTCCTTGTGATAAATGTAACTAGGGGGAGAGGGGCCTTTTCCTACCCCACTTCCCCCCAGCTCAGCTTAATTGGCCTAATTGAGCTAGGTTATTTATGATCACTCCAGGAGGTGTAGCTTCAAAGGACCTCTGCAGCTGAATCGTCTCCATGCATCCCCCCCCCCCCCAATTGTCAAACAGACAAAGAGCCTTAAAAACTCTTAAACCAATAGGTTGAATAGGGACAGTTATGGTCCACCTCACCCCAATGATAAATACATTTTTGGATTGCTTATCTTCAGGGGATCACAATGATCCCGTCTATGGGGCTCTAGCACCTTTGGGTGATATCTCTGGATAGGACCATAGCAAATGGGTCAGGTTTGGTATCAATGTGATCCAGGGATTCACCCAAATCCAATGATACCAGAACCATGACCCTATGACTATGGCTTCTCCAGGGCTCTGGTTGTAATACCAGGTGGGAGGGACCCATGTCTCCTCCTGTTAGGTGGGCAGATGTGTGTCTGCACCTGATATAATCAGGCACCTCCTAAGGCCGCATCATCTTTTGTCTGGGAACCATTTTAATATCAAGAGCAGAGAAGTATCTTAATGTGTGGACTATCAGGTTCTACACACAAGGTAACGAATAGAGATGAGCGAACACACTTGTCCGAGCTTGATGCTCGTTCGAGCATTAGCGTACTCGAAACTGCTCGTTGCTCGGACGAATATTTCGCCAGCTCGAGAAAATGGCATATCCCGCCGTTTTGATTTTTGGCGGCCAGAAACAGAGCCAATCACAAGCCAGGAGACTCTGCACTCCACCCAGCATGACGTGGTACACTTACACGTCGATAGCAGTGGTTGGCTGGCCTGATCAGGTGACCCTGGAATAGACTAGCCCCTGCCCACGCTGCTCGCATCATTCTCTGTCTGGATGCCGTTAGGGAAAGAGCTGCTGCTGCAAGCATAGCGTTAGGGTGTTATATTAGCTTACTGTTAGGCAGGAGTGAGTCTACAAGAACCCAACAGCCCTTGTTAGGGCTAGAATAGCGTTATATTTTTTTTTTGTTTGCTTATAGCTGGGCTTGTTGGCACTAGTAGTGCAGCTAGTACCATAATGTGACGAATTTGCAGGGAGACTTGCGAACGTTCTATTTAGCTCTTAGTGACACACATATCCATCTCAAACACCTAAGTGGGACAATTTATTAGGGGTTTCATTGAATTAGCCACAGTCTGCCGATTTTTTTTTTTTTTTTTTTCAAAACTTAAAGTGACAGGCACACCACAAAATCCAGTTGTGTGCTGTCAGTGTAGGTTAGAAACTAGCCATAGCAATCATCATCATCTTCTGTGGTTGCTGTGTGATTTCTTCTGATTGTTTTGTTAAAAAAAAAAAAAAAAAAAAAAAAACACAAAAAAATTTTACAGTTTACACTTTAATTTTGAAAATGTTGAACCCGAGGGCTAGGGGTAGGGGTAGAGGATGAGGGCGTGGGCGTCCAACTACTGCAGGGGTCAGAGGCCGTGGTCCTGGGCGGGGTGAGACACCACCTGCTGATGAGGGAGCAGGGGAACGCCGCAGAGCTACACTCCCTAGGTTCATGTCTCAAGTTACTGGGACTCGTGGTTGAGGCCAGAACAGTGCGAACAGGTGATGTCGTGGATTGCGGACAATGCTTCTAGCCATTTTTCCACCTGTCAGTCTTCCACGCAGTCCACCCATGTCACCGAAATCAGCACTCCTCCAGCTCCTCCACCTCAGCCTCCTTCCCCCAAGTTTGCCCCCTCCCAGGAAAATTTGGCATTTGAACCGGCATACTCTGAGGAACTGTTTTCTGGACCCTTCCCAGAGTCACAAACCACTTGTCCGGTTGCTGCTGAGCTCTTTCCCGATGCTCAGGTTTTCCACCGGTCGCAGTCTGTGGGTGATGATGACATTGTTGACGTAGTGGAAGAAGTGTGTAAAGAGGTGTCGGACGATGAAGAGACACGGTTGTCAGACAGTGGTGAAGTTGTTGTCAGGGCAGGAAGATAACATTAACGATGTTATCCTGAGTTTACCAGCAGCGCAGAGCGATTGTAGACTGCTATATATCAACTTCCACCAGAACTGGTAGTCAGGTCAGTTAGCTTCCTCAAGTCTACAATGAGGAGTGGACGTGGATGTCTGATATCTGTCAGGTGCTGAGTAACTTTGAGGAGTCAACACAGATGGTCAGTGGCGATGCCGCCATCATCAGCCTTACCATCCCGCTGCTTGGCCTGTTGAAAAACTCTCCGGTCAGCATGAAGTCGGAAGCTTCGCGCTCATCACAAGAGACAGGGGAAGAAGATTCACTTGTTGATAGCCAAAGCACCCTCAGGTCTGTTTCTCAGCACATATCGGAGGAGGATGAGGAAGAAGAGGAGGAGAATGTTGGCGAGACAGAAGAGGGGAGCATTGCTCAGTCCTTCACTGTTCAGTGTGTATGGGCAGAAGAAGAGGAGTTGAAGGAGGAGGAAATGGACAGTCAGGCCAGTGAGGGGAGTGAATTGTTGCGAGTTGGGACTCTGGCGCATATGGCAGATTTCATGCTAGGCTGCCTATCCCGTAACCCTCGCGTTCAAAGAATTTATTCCAACATAGATTACTGGGTATTCACTCTCCTGGACCCACGGTACAAGCAAAATCTTTCCACTCTCATCCCTGGAGAGGAAAGGAGTGTGAGAATGCATGAATACCAGCAGGCCCTGGTGCGCAGAAGTATTTCCCTTCTGACAGCGCTAGCGGCAGAGGGCATACTTCTGCGGGACAAGTAGCGAGGGAGAGTAGGCGAGCAGGCAGCTTGTCCAGCAATGGCAGGGGTAGGCTGTATATCCTCTCGCGCTCCAGCGTCTGGGGTATAGAGAGTTGAAAGTTGCGCATGGAGACATTCGTGGACGCTGTGGAGGATCGTGGAGGCGAAATGGACAGGAAACAGCAGGGGCAGTATGCATGGATGCCTCTGAGGCTGCCTAATCTTATGATGGAGCTGGCAGTCCACTGCCAGGCGAGCTTTCGCCTGTCCAAGCCCCTGTCTCTCCGCTCCTCCCCACCCAAAATGGGCCTGGGGGCCAGAAGCGTTTACTTTGAAAAAATTATAATTTTCAAAGCAGGCGGGGGCTACAAACAGCACTTCTAAGAACCTTTTGTATAAGATCAAGTGTAGTACTGTTCTTATAAGTTTTGGTTATGCCGGGTGAGGCAGATGCGCAAGAAGCGCTGAAATAATATCGGTAAATAATAAAAGTTTGCCAGTATATTTTGTGGATAACACAGCAGGGTGGCGACAAAGTTAACAAGTTTGATGTGGAAGCCATGAAAACAACCCAAAATTCTGCCTGACACAGCTCATTTGCTAAGGGGACGATGTATGGAGGCATCTATATGGACGACTTTGGGAGGCAGCTATGGAGATGATGTGCGGAGGTAGCAATGGAGACAACGTGTGGAGGCAGCAATAAAGACGACGTGTGGAGGCTGCTATGGAGATAATTAAATTTGGATAGTGCCTGTATGTGGCAGCCCAAAAAAGTTTTCAAACCAGAGGAGCAGGTAGGTGGTCCTCCAGAAAAATTAAATACATAGAGTACTAAAGCTAGAGCCAGTTGGCCCTGGCAAAAAATAGCCATTTTCCTCTGCTTTAGTGTACAAAGAGGAGGAGAAGGAGGAAAATGAGGAGGAGGAGTGCATACATTAGGTGAGCTTCTTTCACCTGGTGGAGAATGGAAATCCTGAGAAATCCAGGCTTTATTCATCTTGATAAGCTGACGCTTATCATCGCTGTCAGTCGACAGGCGTGTACGCTTATCGGTGATGATGCCACCAGCTGCACTGAAAACCCACTCTGACAACACGCTAGCGGCAGGGCAGGCAAGAACCTCCAAGGCGTACAGCGCCAGTTCGTGCCACATGTCCAGCTTTGAAACCCAGTAGTTGTAGGGATCTGTGTGATTATTTAGGATGATGGTATGGTCAGCTACGTACTCCCTCACCATCTTTCTGTAAAGATCAGCCCTACTCTGTCGAGACTGGGGACAGGTGACAGTGTCTTGCAGGGGTGACATAAAATTGGCAACCTTAGCAAATGTGGCAGCCTTAGCAAATGAGCTGTGTCAGGCAGAATTTTTAGGTGTTTAACCAGATACATAATGGAACTCGGCCCATCTGTCGCCACCATGCTGGAGACCTGAAGTTGCAATCATAGCAGCGCAATATGGATGCCCCATACTGTCGCTCTTAATCATGGAACCATTTCCGAAAAAACAATTAAAAATAGAACCGCTATACTATTCCATTATTACTAGATAAAATATTCAAACGACCCCGCTGGCTTTGAAAATGATAATTTTTTCAAAGTAATTGCTTCTGGCCCCCAGGCCCATTTTGGGTGGGGAGGAGCCGAGAGACAGGGGCTTGGACAGGTGAAAGCTCGCCTGGCAGTGGACTGCCAGCTCCATCATAAGATTAGGCAGCCTCAGAGGCATCCATGCATACTGCCCCTGCTGTTTCCGGTCCATTTCACCTCCACCATCCTCCACAGCGTCCACCAATGTCTCCATGCGCAACTTTCAACTCTCTATACCCCAGACGCGGGAGTGCGAGAGGATATATAGCACATCATCCCCTTATCAAATGAGCTGTGTCAGGCAGAATTTTCAGGTGCTTCACCAGATACAGAATGGAACTCGGCGCATCTGTCGCCGCCATGCTGGAGACCTGAAGTTTCAATCATAGCAGCGCAATATGGATGCCCCATACTGTCACTCTTAATCATGGAAGTCGTCTCCATGGCTGCCTCCACATGTCGTCCCCTTATCAAATGAGCTGTGTCAGGCTAATTTTTCGGGTATTTCACCAGATACATTATGGAACTTGGTCACTATGTCGCCACCATGCTGTGTTATTGACTAAATATACCGTCAACCTTTTGTTCACATAGGAAATCATTTCAGCGCTTCTTGCTCACCTCCTTTGGTTCCTCTCTGCCACCCATTAGTTTGAAGCCTGAGTCCATTTGGGGTATGTCGCCATGCCACTCTCTAGCCTGCCGCTGCTGCCTCTGCATGCCGTCTTCTATAGTGTCAGGGTCAATTATTGGATGTTTTAGATGCTATCTAGCCTCATTCGGTCACTCTGTCATCGCCATTCTGTTGCCCATAATTTTGGCATAATGGTGCGATTAAGCAGCCTCAGAGGCATCCATGCATGCTGCCCCTGCTGTTTCCTGTCCATTTCCTTGGTGTTTCCATCATTTTCTGAGGTTTCAAGGTGTTTGGTCAAGCTTCCCTGTGCAGACCCTTGGTCCCCTCGTTATTCGAGATGAGCACTCGAGCATCGGGAAAAGTTTGTCTCGAATAACGAGCACCCGAGCATTTTAGTTCTCACTCATCTATAGTCAGGAAGTGAGGAGGGATGTGCTAAGATAAGTAGGATTTACACAACTGTTTAAAAGTACATTGCGATGTACAGTTTCACATTATTTAGATTATTTTGCACAAACATATCCATTCCGCGATCATTATGTTTTAAATCATTTGTAAAAAACTGTAACAAATAGACCCGTAGCTAAATTATAAAGCGTAAAAATGCAATAATTCTTGCAGAAAGAGCTCATGGTATCCTGTAATTGTTTGTTCTGATAAGTGTATGTTTTGCAGTTTCTTTTTAAAAAATGTATAAATTCTTTTGGGAATATCTCAGCATCAGGAGAGAAGCCATAGCTATCAAAAAATATGGCATCCTTCTTGTTACATAGTATAATTAATATCCAGTGACTGCCTGGTTTGCGGGAATCATCTGTATTCACTATAAAAGCTGCAGGTCTTTGAACTACTTTATGTTCAGATAGGAAATCACACGGAAATACGCCGGCAAATATATGTCTCATACAAGTGTCCAGTAGAGCAAGGCTTGTAAGCTCCAAATTATCCATCGCTAGTTATTCAGTATTTCTCTTTTGTTGTTTATTTCCAGTATATTAGTGTTTAGCGCATACACTATCTTATTCACAGTGTGAGGCATCGGTTCTTATCTCAGCGTGTAGATTTCCAGACCTAATGAGAGAGAAATGATGCCTGATTCTTGATTCGGGGATAAATCAAAGGCAAAGAATGTGTAACTGCGCATAAACTCGTCACGGTCTATAGCTAAACCGCTATCAGATTTATGTTTTCCTGCGATGTGTACATTTGACCCAGGAACAGGTTCTCATGGTTGGTAATTCTTGCACCTCTTGGAATGCTGTACACTTTTAAACAAGCCCTATCGAGGCTTTATTTAGCGGTGGTTGTAAGCAGCACCTGGCTGTGGCCTATTCTGATGGCCGGTGCAACCTGTACTCTTTTCACATACAGGGCAGCGTGCAGGATTTGTATTTTATTCAGGGTCAACAGACATCAAGGTAAAAGCATCTTTATTTCTGGTCAGTCTGATCTTAAGTACAAGCTTTGGCTGATTAAATATATCTGCAAAAATCGGGCCCAAAAGTTTGATCGGTTTAGATTATAACTATAAAGGTTGTCGGATTGTGAAATAAGACTGTCTCCTAGAGTTATGTCCGCTTGATTGAAAAGCGTGGCTATCGGGTAGTTAATAAAGGCAACACGGGCTCCGTCAGGAATATTTGTATTATCGTTCTTGACAATACGACAATTTACTTACAACAGCGTGTTATTTAGGTCATAATAATATTCACCACTGCCTGATATAAAGAACTCCAAAGGAGCATTGTCCATCAGAACTACAATAGGTTGTACTTCTACAAAAAGAGATTTTTCAATACTCGTCTGTGTGGGCGGTATATCAAGAATGTCCAATTCTGATTTTGTACACTCTACGGAACCATCGTGTATGAAGGCCATGGTAAATGACTAGAAGGTGTCTTCTCCTGAGCGTCTGGTTGAATTCTGATGCCGGCGCCTCTTGCGCACTACAGTCTTATTCATGAGGAGAGCCAGGTGAAAAGAAGGTTGGGAGCGGTCTTATCTTTTACGAGTCTTTTTTGCAATATAAACAAGTCCGGACCCTTCCTGAGCTTACTGGCTGGGATATACTTATACAAGCCATGGCTGAACTAAATATACCCTCTTTAGTTGTGGGTAATTCAACTACGCGAGAGAATCTTGAAGAAATCAAAATGTCACTGATTGAACCATTCGAATCATTCACTCCCACACGCAGAGGACTGTCTATTTCATCCACCCCAACGGGGATAACACAGGGAAGTTTACTCTGCTTGGTTAACTCTGTAATGGAATTGTCAGAATTTTTTTGTCTGAATATATTTTATTATTCTTTGCTGAATAAATTAAACTCATTGTCTTTTTGTATCAGATTAATGCAATTTTCTGAATTTTTTATACATTTTATTATTCTTTGCTGTATAAATTTTTGCTCAATTAAACGTTAAACATTGAGGCATTTCATTTTTGTTTCAATTTTGTCATTTTATCTATGATTAAACATTGTATATAAATGTTATACACACACAATTAAAGTTAAATTAAACTATGTGTGCCAACTAGAGATGAGCGAACACTAAAATGCTCGGGTGCTTGTTATTCGATACAAGCTTTTCCCGATGCTCGGGTTCTCGTATCGAATAACGAACCCCATTAAAGTCAATGGGAGACCCGAGCATTTTTTTAGTAAAAGAGAACATTAAAAGAACAGTGCATAATAAAATATCCCAGATGTTTACTGATGTTTTACTTGTAAGAAAAAATTGAAATAACACTATTCTTCACTTTCCAGGTGTTCGCGCGTGTCTCCCGCTAAGTTAGGAGATGTTCAGAACATCTGGAATGTGAAGAATAGTGTTCTTTCAATGTGTTCTGCACTTAAATGTTCGTGTTTTCACAGTTTTTAATGTTTTAATTCTATTCTTCACTTTGCAGCTGTGCGCGCAAAACATCAGTAAACATCTGGGTTATTTTATTATGTAATAAAAATACTGTTCTTCACTTAATTTAATGCTCGATCTCGAGCCGGCGAGATACTCGTCCGAGTAACGAGCCGGTCCGAGTATGCTAATACTCGACCGAGCAGTATACTCGGACGAGTATACTCGCTCATCTCTAGTGCCAACCAATATAATATGAATATGCTACATATCACATAAAAGGGGGTTCACGCTGCACAGCTTCCATGTACCCACACATTACAACAACCCTGCACCCTCACCTTACAGAACCCCATAAAAAAGGGAGAGAAATAGGACTAAATCAAAGGGGCGTGTACTTCTGAATCAAAGGGGGCGTGGTACCTGTCACTTTCAGGAAGTGGGTGGTTTGACATAAGGTATGGATGCTTTACTACTCATATCCTCACAGTGGCTGAAAAATGCCATGCTTACTGGAAACAATTATGGACATGGATGCGCTATAACGTACCCAGGGTGAGACTGTCTATTATAATTTTTTTTGATCTCTTGGCCAGCAGTAGTACAGGAGGCACTCAGTTACCTTTGCTGTGAGAATGCAATCTCGCCTTCAGCTCTCCAGGTAGTGCCTCTCCTACTGCTTATCATGTCTGCATTAACCCTTGTTATATATATATATATATAGTATCTAAATTTGGTAAATATTTACAATATTGCAAACTAAAAAACTGTGGTGAGATTGGCCTTTATAAATTTGTTTGCCTAAAGACACGACAAATGTCTATAAGGTTTTTTAGTGTAACACTATTTACGAGTTAGCCAGTGTGAGCAATGGTAGAACGGCTCACTTGCTTCAATTAGACGTCAAAGCAGAAAACTCTGTACAGCAGGTAGTAGAGCTTCAGGAGAGCATGCTCCACGGCATGTGGACACAATTCACCAATGCTCAAAGACATATTATAAATAGGGTCTGTATGCGGAGGAGTTCCATTATGATACTGTGTGATGGAATGTGTTGTTTCTCAAAGGAAACAGTAACTCCTCTGCACACAGCATTGTACAGCAGAGTACAATGATTATTACACAAGTTTTGTAATCGTGCAAGTGAATGTTACAAGGTAGCTACCACATAAATATTGTTGGTAATTTATCTACATGTCTGATAGAAAAATCTATACATGTTACAACATAGTAACCATGGTTGATATTGAGAAAGTGCGCCCATCCAAGCATATCCTCACAGTGGCCAAAAAATAAACTCTAGACCATGCTAGCTAGAAACAATTATAGACATGTAAGTATGTGCAGTGATATGCTATAACATGCAAAATTGAATAAGCTAAGATAAAACTAACTATTATAAAATTGCTTTAACTAGATACATGCAATAATGTATTGGGTAATTGTTTATAATGTAACAGGCTAAAAAACAGTGGTGAAAGTAGGCTTTAAAATAAATTTGTCAGGGCGTGTCCTAGCCACTGAGCAAGGTGGCTGCGTGATCCAGAGCTCCGTGCCACCACAGCTCACAAAACCCCTTCTTCTTGCCAGCGACTGCAAACCCTGGAGAGAAAAGGGTCAGCGACACCCCAATAAACATATGGGCAAGAAGGGGAGTGAGTTCAACAAGCCAAACGGACAAATCCAGCAGTTCTTCCCAGCTGTCAGGAAAAGACAGAGAAATGCCGCTGGTGGCACGCGATTGAGCAAGACCAAGCTCCAACAGATCCATCCTCCGGACCTCTAACCTCCAATCATCAGAGAGTGTCTCCCACGTTTGAGTTTCCTAGTAAGAGGTCCGACACGCCGTCCCCAACAATATCTAAGATGGCGACCGCAAATAGACCCACTAAACAGCTCCCGCACCTCCAGCCCTTGCAGGGGAAAAAAGTGGCGCAGCGTCAACCTGAGCGACACAATGTGGCGCAGTTTCCCTCTTCTAGCCCATCGAAGCAGTGCCAGAAACTACAAACTGTGGTTGTGTCCACTGTAAAGTTGTCAAAGTGTCAGCAAGTCTATAGACAAGGAGATAGCTGCAGCCCATGATGCATTTGCCACCTTCCAAACCACTGATAAAGCAGTGTCAGAAAACACATTAAAGGGAATGCTGGAAGCCCTAAGAAGCTCTATCACTGCTAACATGCTTCAAATGGTGACTCCGTTCCAAACTGCCATCAAAGAAGTCCAGGCTTCTGTTACACACGTAGAGACAAAAATGGCTGAATATGCCTCAGCATATAATGACCTTGCCGACAACCACCTAGCACTTGAAGATAAGGTCCAACAACTTCAATCAAAAATGACAGATATTGAGGATCGCAACCGTAGCAATAATATAACATTTAAAGGAATCCCGGAAAACATACGCACAAGCTTTTGGACTATGTGCAGCAAGTGACAAAACAGCTTCTTCCTACACTAGCAGAACACAAACTCGCTATAGACAGGACCCATAGGTTCCCTAAGCCCAAGAACCTACCGAACACTGTACCTCGAGATGTCCTGGCTCTATTTGTCTTCTTTCAAACCAAAGACCAACTATTAGCATACTCCAGAAAACATCAACCTCTCCCGACAAAATTTGCAGCGATCAAAATGTTTGCAGACCTCTCAGCAGCAACCCTCCAGGCACGCAGAAATTTTCACCCAATAACTCTCCTACTACGACAGCATAACATCAAGTACAGATGGGGATTCGCCATCAAGCTATTGATAAAGTATCAAGATGCTGTGCACTCTGTCTCATCGGTGTCAGAAGGTATGCCACTCCTCGACTCTTGGGATCTGGAAGAAGATCATTATCGACCATTGGGCAAACCACCAGCCACGGATGGTAACCACAGACCTGGGGACTGATCAGGTCACATACCATAAACTTATGTTTTGCTTGTCTTGGCTCTAAAAACCATTATTATAGCTGTGGATGGCCCAGGGTCATGTTGAGTCCTTTCTGCCCCACATACGTTTTGAGTACATTTCTGTACCTAAAATCTCTTTGTTATTGTAAACTGTATTAGTTTACTGTGTTTTAGTTGTACTAATCATAAGACCTAATTTACTCTAACCTAACAAAATTAGAGTGTACTTAGTTAATTGAAAGTATATAAAGTCCAGATTCCAAGCGACTAATCGCAACGTCAGATCCTGGCCAGTGGGCGTTTAGATACTGTCCTTAAACAACAGAGGCCTAAATAGCCCGTTTAAACGGTCTATGCTCTGGAAAGAAGCACAAACACAAAAATGTGCAATAATATGTGCACAAGAAACCCATGCAAACAGAACAACCATTCACCTTCTAAAACATAGAAACTTCCCAACTATAATTGCCTCCTCTTTTGAGCAAAAGAAGAGAGGAGTCCTTATAGCTTTTCATTCTTCATTAGACCTAACAATACACTAACAATTGGTAGACCCACAAAGCAGGTACATTGTGGTAGTATGCACGATCAACAATATTGACCTAACTATAGTAAATGTATATGGTCCGAACAAGCGACAAATTCACTTTATTCAAAAAGTACTGAGAGTCGCTAAGTACTCTCAGTACTTAGTGGAGATTTCAATATCACACTTGATCCTGCATCAGATAGTACCTCAATACCCAATCAGACTCCCCCACAGCTGAGCCCTACTTTATGGTCCCACGTTCTTTTTGATGTCTGGAGGACCCGACACGCTAAAGAAAGGGATTTCTCTTTTTATTCTTCTAGACACCAAATGTATTCTAGAATTGACCTATTCCTTGTGGAGAAACCCCTTTTAGATAGAGTTGAGAATGACGCAATAGGGGACATTGGGTGGTCCGATCATGCCCCAGTCACAATCACCCTCTCCGACCAACGTCCAAAACACAGCGACTATCTATGGAGACTCAATTCTTTCCTGATAGCACATGATAAACACTCTAAGCAAATAGAGGGATACATAGAGGATTACTTTAGACTTAACACAACGAATGATGTAGATGAATTCACATTATGGGTAGCCCACAAGGTCTACGTGTGGGATGCAATTTCAAAATTAGGAGGCAGGGTTAAGAGAGAGAGGGAGAAACAGGTGCTTGAGGCCCTACAAAAAATCCACACTTGGGAAACACTGAACAAAACTAACCCAACCTCATCCTGTTCCAATGCGATAAAAGAAGAAAGAAATCACTTACGCAACTTACTTCTATCTAAATACGAACACAGCCTTAAAAAACTCAAATTGCGATTCTATACACAAGACAACAAAACTGGATGTCTTCTTGCCTCGCGGGTTAAGCAGCTAGCCCAAAAGAAACAAATTCCATTTATAATCCACCCTACCACCAAAGAGCATATCCTTGCTCCAAGAGATATTGCCAATGCATTTAAAGATTATTATAGTGCACTATACAATCTCAAAGACAACCCCTCTATCTCCTCCCCAACCGAGTCCGTTATAGACGACTTTCTAGGAGGAATCTCCCCTCTCTCTCTACGACACAATTGCAAGAACTTAATTCCCCCATCACTTTGACTGAGGTACTACAAACCATCAAACAACTACCCAAAAATAAATCTCCTGGCCCAGATGACTACTACCAGAAATTTGCCCATCTTCTCGCCTCCATCTAGTAACAGTATTTCACAAAGCGGCCACAATTAGTAGTTTGCCACCTGATCTCCTAGCAGCACTAGTCGTCACCGTCCCGAAACCTGGCAAATCGCCCAATATCGCTACTCAATGGAAACCTCAAGCTTTATGCAAAGATCCTGACCACAAGACTAATGAACTATGCATCAGACCTAATACGGGATGATCAGACGGGATTCACCAGGGGTAGGCAAGCACCGCATAACACCAGACGAATTATCTCTCTGATTAAGTTTTGTGAACGACACCAAATACCTGCCACATTCTTGATGGTGGACGCCGAGAAGGCGTTTGACTGAGTCATCTGGACGTATGCCTTCTCGGCTCTACGCAAGTTCGGATTTTCGGGCTATATATATTCAGCAATACAGGCCCTCTATTCTAATCCCAATGCGGCCGTGTTTGTAAATGGGGCACTGTTTAGATCTTTTCCCCTATCCAATGGAACAAGGCAGAGCTGTCCCCTGTCCCCAATCTTTTTCAACCTCTCGATTGAACCTCTCACCGAAAAAATTAGAACACATCCAGGGATCAGAGGCAAAGAAGTGGGATCCACTTGCCACAAGATTGCCCTATTTGCTGATGACATCATTCTAATGAACACCCAGCCCACGTTATCCCTCCACCATATTTTCCAGCTTTACTACCTTGTGAGTCACATAGGAGGGGGACAGTTGTTTTGTCCATAGAAGCTGTTTATGCTGAATTCCACCACCAATTCTCACCATTTATGTTGGCCATAACACAATATACACCTATTGAAAAACTAAGCCAATCTCCAAATAACAGTAAATAATAAGTTTAGATTTGATTGAAATCATATACACCAACGAAATACAAAAACAGTATTAAAAAGAGTAAATATGCAGGTTCACATAGGAGTGGTAGTGGGATCCATTATATTTTCCATGGGCAATTTAGGACAGGGAACAGGGGTAGAAGTTACACATATAAAGTTCCACAATTATATGACCACCACACTGTAATATATTTGTATGTACCTTGCAAGGGTATTTCCTGCTTGAAGAGTAGTGGGGGACATTGTAAAGTGCCTGTGCACTGATGGACTAATCAGACCATCGAAAAAAATCTATAAAGTGCTAGTGCATAAGACGTCACATCATTTCCTTACATATAACATTAATGTTTTACTCAGCCCCAGAAAAACATCACCTTCCCCTGTTAAAATGCCCCTTGTGCACCACAGACCAAAATGCTCAGCCTTCGTCTGGGGGATATGTCTATCAAGTATAGATGGGTTTATATGTGGATGGTAACCAATAGAATGCGTGGACGCTCACCTGTTGTCTATATTCATACTGTTCACAAGGTACTATCGGGCGCACGCCGCGTTGGAGGCCGCCGCCTCCCACCTGAGGCCCGTCCCACCCCACATGACCGGTCGTGTGATGCTAACGTCACTGCAGGACAGTGAGCCGGAACGGGCTGTCAGATCGGAGGCAGACAGACCTCCGTGCGTGCGTGCGCACACCGAGGGAACATGTTGCCAGTGAGTGGCTATTAAAACATGCGATTCTCCTATCTTTGTGTCAGTGGAGGTGGATCCTACTAAGCCTCCCAACTATGTTGTGTGCACTCAAGATAGTATCCTACCATAGGATCAGAAGAGAATGTTTACTCAATGTTTACTCAAAAATTATTCAAGGAATCATATATCATCAACCTTGAATGATCTAATTGTGTCTACCAGGTTCTTCCCTATATCTCTACATGTTATTATAATAATAGTGCCTTGATAAAAGTGCAAAGTGCAGAAAGTGTAGAAAATGTGACATCTTAGTTATTTACATGTGCATACAGTATGAATATCTAAAATATAAATCATGTACATATAAATTACATATTCAATAATTCCCAAAGTCCCGCAGCCCACATTACTATATCTGTGCCATTCTAATCATAAAATCAAATCATAAAACATAGTTGTTGTTGTGAAAAACTGTTGTAAAGTGTCCTAAAGAAAGTGCATGTGCAATTGTCAACTCATGGCAGGCCAATTTAGATAAACTATACTTATAACCTATTGCCCCATCACCATAAGATTAAATTGTGGAGAAAATTTTATTTCTATTTAGAAATCAAAAATGACGTGACTTAAGTGCTATAATATAATTACCCTGTTACAGACACCATATCATAATTACATCAAAAATTATCAAAAGTTGTAAAACATTGTGAAAAGTTATCAAAAAAGATAATAAAGATAAGCAAAGATATATATATATATATATATATATTCCATCAATTGATGACGGCTGGATACAAATATATTATACTACATATAGATGTTAGTAGTAAAGCGTCCATACCTTATGTCAAACCGCCCACTTCCTGAAAGTGACAGGTACCACGACCCCTTTGATTCAGAAGTACACGCCCCTTTGATTTAGTCTTATTTCTCTCCCTTTTTTTATGGAGTTTCTATAATGTGCGGGTGCAGGGTTGTTGTAATGTGTGGGTGCCTGGAGGTTGTGCAGAGTGAACCCCCTTTATGTGATCTGTAGCAGATTCATATTATATTGAATGCTTGTAGGTAAGCAAGACAGGAAAGATCCACAGTGTGGCGCAACTTCACTTTGGTAAGAATCTTTATTGCAAATGAACTACGCGTTTCGGCGCTTGGACCAGCGCCTTCGTCAGGTTCGGCAAACAAGATAAAAGGTAACATTCATGGCTATATTATATACACAGAGGCTGGGAGCCTCATTCTCAAAAAGGGGAGGTACGTCATGGGTAAGATAGTGGTGGGATCAGTCCCTCAGTCCATCAGTGGCAGCCCTGTGTTTTTTACAGGTTAAAACAATAGATATTTGAATAATAACACAATGACACAATAATAACACAATAACACAATAATAACACGGCCATGGGGACTCGGGATGCCCCTAGCTACGTCAACCTGTTTATGGGGCGATTCGAAAGCCAACATCACCATTGCATCACCATTTTGGTCCAAAATTCTATTGTATAGAAGATATATAGATGACCTGTTTATAATTTGGAATGGGAGTGAAACCGAAGCCCAAGCCTTTGTAAACCATATCAACAATAATAATTGGGGCCTCAAATTCACATCTACCTTCGATTCCAATCGAGTTATCTTCCTAGACCTGGAAATAAGGAAGAACAGTACCAACCAAATTGTTACTAAAACACATTTCAAGAAAGTTGATGGAAACAGTTACCTCAACTATAACAGTGCCCATTACAACAAATGGCTGAGAAATATCCCTTTCAGCCAATTCCGCAGAATAAGGAGAAATTGTTCAACCCTTACTGACTACAAAATTCAGGCTAAAGTGATCTTCAAGAGGTTCCTCACGAAAGGATACCCGAAAACACTCATACAAAATGCTTATACAAAAAATCTACACACCAGTCAAAAGGAATGTCTTCTCCCCAAAAAAAACAGAAAAACTAAGCTCTCACAATTCTAAGACTACAAAAAATAACTTTATCACCACCTTTGACAAGGGTAACCAGGCTATCAGAAACCTATTACAAAAAAACTGGAAGATCCTGAGAGATGATCCACATTTGGCCAAAGACTTGCCAATTACTCCTAAGATTACATTTAGAAAAGCTAGAAGCTTAAAGAACATCATCGCCCCAAGTAAACTAAGGAACTCAAAAAAACCTGAAGTGACACAAGGGAGAACACCGCCGAAAGGAGCATATAAATGCCACCATAAAAAATGCCTGTGCTGCTCTTCCATCACAGACAAAAAGACTTTCTTTCATTCCAATATTACCAGAGAACAATTCAAAATCAAACATAGAATGACATGTGATTCTAACTATATAATATATTTAATAACCTGCAACTGTGGGCTACAGTATGTGGGACGTACCACACAATCCCTGAGGATGCGACTGAACGGGCACTGATGCAAGACTAAAGCCGGCTTTTTACTTCAAAGTTTATCTATACATCTAACCACCATACATAATAAAGATTTTAGCTGTATTATGATCACTCCCGTTGAACACATCCCGGAGGATACCCCAGATAGAACAACTATACTTAACAAAAAAGAATCTTATTGGATCTACAGGCTACACACATTAACCCCTGAAGGTTTAAATGAAGCTATAGAGACCTTCGAAAATTGAGATATACGGCCACCACACTCCAAGAGAACTAGCAGACCTAACTACCCTCATCATAATGTAAGAGGCCACACCGACTGAAAATATAGTGAACACTATGCTCCTCACTTGGTCCTTTTTGACACAACAAACGGAAACCTTTTTGTCCCAGACCGGCTTCCGTAGAATCTTGCTTCAAGCGTCCGAACACAAGGAACTTTAACTAAAGCGTCCGGTTACCATGACCACAAGTAGCCCACAGAGGTACACCCTCCCCCTCAGCGATGAGTAGAGAATCCACTCTTGAGTCCCCCAGGTCCCAACCAAACATAAGCCCCAACAATACACCTTCCCACTGGATCCAGGGTAAACCCCTTATTTTTCTTTTTCATAAATTTTTTTTTATGCCACTGATGGACAGCAGCATCTTCCTATCCCAACAAAAACACAAGAAAAAGAGTGCATTCAAATGGCTCAAGGGGTATTGCAAAAACATCAAATTTTATTAGTACAAAAACAAACAATCAGCGACTTACTAAAAACATTTAAAATACAAAAATGTACATACCAAAACAACGTCCAGTGACCTGGTGTAGGTACACCGTGACTATCTGCTGTCAATCACTCAATAGTGATATTGTACCTCCCCAAAGAACAACCCTCAGCCTGATCATTGCACACAAAATATATATAAAGTGCTAGAAGTGCTAAGTAAAAAAATGAGAGAATATATGCTGGTGACGATACAGAGGTAAGCGTGACAATGATCAAGGGGAAGAAAAGTTCAGAGGATGAAAAGTTACCACATAAAGGTCCGCATGCTGTCAAGGGAGGTAAGCAAGGACAGAGGCACTGGGCTCCCCACGCGTTTCGTCGCCACAAAGGGCAACTTCCTATCCCACCACTATCTTACCCATGACGTACCTCCCCTTTTTGAGAATGAGGCTCCCAGCCTCTGTGTATATAATATAGCCATGAATGTTACCTTTTATCTTGTTTGCCGAACCTGACGAAGGCGCTGGTCCAAGCGCCGAAACACGTAGTTCATTTGCAATAAAGATTCTTACCAAAGTGAAGTTGCGCCACACTGTGGATCTTTCCTGTCTTGCTTACCTACAAGCATCTCCACACCGCGGGATTCTACTTCTGGACGTTCAATCCTTGTGGCTCCACCGGCAGCTCTCCACTTGACTACATGCTAGGCTAAAAGATAGCCGCAAGGTGAGCAGCTTTTATTAGCATTTTTTAATACCTTTTTTAATCAAACCTACACTTGAGTCAATGCGCCCTGGTCTTTTCCCTTCTACTCCTGATTCATAGAATCGGTCCAGACCCTCTCCCATATTATATTGGATGTTTAATTTAACTTTAATTGGGCTTGTATAACATTTATATACATTGTTTAATCATAGATAAAAGGGTGCCTGGCGGCTGTGCAGAGAGGCTGTGCAGAGTGAACCCCCTTTTATGTGATCTGTACCAGATTTATATTATATTGGATGTCACACATAGTTTAATTTAACTTTAATTGTGCGTGTATAACATTTATATGCAATGTTTAATCATAGATAAAATTACAAAAATGAAACAAAAATGAAACAGACGCCTCAATGTTTAACGTTTTATTGAGCAAAAAATGTATACAGAAAAGAATAATAAAAAATGTATAAAAATTCAGACAAATGCATTACAGCCTTAGACATGGAGTTTGTAATAAGTTTAGAGACTTAGTGTAGCTCTGTCCTTATATTCCCATTAGCACATTAGTTAATATGCCACATCCGCAAAGACAGTTGGTTAAATCATACAACCAAGACCTTTTCTGTGTAATGATACGACTGTACGCTATAGCTTTCAGCTTCCGTTTCCCACCACCTCTTCTATTTCTGATGACAGTTACCACTAGCTTCAAACAATCTGATGCTAAACATTCAGCGTTACTTTGCAGTGTGGCAGCTACCGCATTTAGGAAAGTTTCCGAATTAAATTCATTCATTCAAGCCCTAACTGAACAAAATAGCCAGGGTGGACGTCCCGGAGCACGCTGTCCAGTAACGTTTGAACGGCTTCGTGCACAGATCTAACAGCATCTTCAAATGATTGAATACGATCTAAATTCACAAACCTAAAGTGATCTGTGTACTCAACACCGTTAAAAGTCTGTAGGGATCTCTCTCTATGGAAAAAATGCTCCAACGTCACAGAACTGACACCTGGTTGAGCATTTAATGTTTCACCCTGTTGTGTTGAGTGCTGTGTATTTACAGGGTTCATTGTGCTGGGGCCTTCAAGTGGATCTTCATAATCATGTGTTATACCCTGGTGTGTTGAGCGAGGCGTATTTGCAGGATTCAATGTGTTGGGCTCTTCTACACCATCAAGCTCAATTGGGTTTTGGAAGTGAGGAGTAGTTTGCAGCGATGTACTTGGTCTGTTTAACCTCCGCATAACTCTATGTTTCCTAGCCGCTAGTGAACGCCTAGCATTCATCAGTGTTTTTATAGCACGCTTTAATGTCAGCGATTTTTTTAAAAGAAAGGCTTTGCCCTTGTTAACTTTGTTCAGGCCCCTACCAGTCATATCTAGTCATAAATTATGTTCCCCAGCTATCTTTTTATACTCAGCAAGTAGCTCTTGACAGTCTTTCTGTAGGTCTGATATGTCTTGTATTTTATTGTAAGGGAATGTCCTATGCTCAACTGTAAATACCTATTCATACATGAATTTATTTGATTGCATATTCTGTCAGAAGCGTATTTGAAGGCCGTCAAACGGCTCATGTAATTATATATTTCTACAGAGCGCCATAGTTTTTCTGAAGATAACTCATCTGCCTGTGTATGTGAGTCGTGCTTATTTTTGCAAACCCAAACATTGTTTGGTTTTATAAAGTGTGGCTTACCGACAGTATCTTTGTAAGCTTTATCTTCTGCCGCTTCAGGGATTGCAGGTAATGATGGCGATCTTTTAGAGATTTTCTGGCGTTTCATTACAGCTTCTGTTGCAAAGGGCATCGTAATTGTAGTAGCTTTAATGCTGCGCTTGCGCAGGGGCGCGTCGTTTATTTCCATTTGCTTCACAAAGTCTTGATAAGTCTGTAGCTAAAAGTAAAGGAGGACCCCCATTTAAATTCAAACATCAAATAACTCGTCTAGGAATATAAATATAGAAGCACAATACCAGAAAATAATAATATAATAAATAATTAGTGTTATATATTGAAGACTTACACACTTGGTACAATGTGCTGGTCATTGGATATTGAGCTGTGTTTCCCGATATAGTATTTGACAGCATATCATAGACGGGCGTCTGTTGGGGTGTGGCAGGTTCAGCCATGCTGGGTTGCATATTTTCTTTAAAGTCCAGTTTTTTAGGCTTCAATTTCCTGGATCGCGCTGAAAACAGTTATATATCCGATTAATGATCATAGATATTATTACATTAGCTATACATTTTTGCACCCAATACAGATTTATGCATCTATATTACCTTTTCTACCCTCGCCGCTCGATTTTTTCTTCTCGACATCAGAAGTACAAGTGTCATCTATTACAACAATCTTTCCTTCTACATGAAAAAATGTATATTTAATAATAGTTGTGCACACAATTAATGAAATATCAATGTTGTATTATATAAGTACTAACCATTAATGAGCCGCTCCATATCAGAATCTAAATTGGCTTCCGCGACTGACTGGTCATAATTCACTGGCACAAAACACTCTTGAGCCGATGGCTGCTTAGAGTACAGCGACGTCAAATGCGTCATCAAATTCATTATTCAGAAATTCCACTTAAACAATTAGATAGAACAGCAATCAATTATAGAAAATATTAAAAGCGGTTTGATAGAAAAAAAAATAAATAAAGATTCTGTTTACCTATTTGAGAATCTGTGATACTATTGGCTAGGGACAATGCAATATTATCCTGATTCTCCATCTAAAAATAATAACTCTACATTAAAGCCGAACGGTTAAAAATATACACAGGCACAATTTATAATGTAAAATAACAAGTAATAAAAAAAAATGTAGCTACAACTTACTTTTTGGATGTATTTCTGAAGTAGGTCTTGACGAATTTTTGATTGAAAGAGCCTTTATTCACAGATGCACAGTAAAACTTACAGACAGTGTGTGCCATGACGCAGCATGGGCTTTGTACAAAGCACACAATAAATTAAGATACACTCCTAGCACCTATCCTAACACTATGGTAGAATAAGTGCTACTCTAGGATACTAGCTCAGGCAAACAAATTCTTCAATTAAAACAACTAACCTGCAACAGGGGATACAGATGGGAGGGGGTTGTCACAGGCCCGAAGCTTTATTGAAAAATCACAGACACATGAGGGAGGTAGGGGGGAAGGAGAGGATGGTAAGTCTTCTTCTTCCTGGATGCCTCCTTCTGTGAGGAAAGAGGCAAAGTCCCATAACTCCCTAAATAAAGTCCATGATCAACAAGAAAGAACAAAGTACACAAGAGAAAAATGAAGAATTGGCTTGTCAGTCCTCTTCTTCTAAGTCCACCCTGCTGTCAAGGGAGGCGTAGTCTCTGAGCTGGCTCAAGTCTAGCCGGTGACAGTCCTGGATGGACAAAGTTTCTCTGTGAAGGGTGAGGCGCCTCCTGGCGTACCACAAGACATCTTTGAAGCAGTTCATAAGACGCCAGGCATCCTGGATGGCCCCCACCGTGTGGGTGCCCTGGAACAGGCCATAAAGTGCAGCGTGGCACGTCATGGTGTTCCTGGGCACAGAAAGAAGCAGTTCGTGATCCAGAGCTTTCAACAGGCCCCAAGCAAAGGGGCATTCCCAGAACAAGTGCAATGATGTCTCCTCCACAAAGGGACACTGGGGCAGTACTGGGTTTTGCTCAGGTTGCGGGCTGCCATAAATGACCGGGTGGGGAGGCGCCCCTGGATGGCCATCCATGATAGATCCTTGTGCCAGTTGTTAAGCCTTTCACACAACATGTTGGACCACACGGTGTCCACGGTGCTGGTGGTCAGCCCCGGAACACACTCCACAATATCCTTGGCTCTGATGACTTTGAGGATAGTTTTAGGCTTCCACAAATCCGGCTTGAGTCCCTCCAGATGTTGATCCCTCACAAATTTCACCACCCTGGCATAGTACCAGGGAGGATCCCAGTTGTAAGGGAAGGAGCTGTTCCACTTGTCCCAACCAGGCAGCACCTCGTTACGCAGGAGCAATGCTTTCCCCGTGAGGGTAAGCGGTCTGAGGGCCCACAGTCCAATCCGTTGGTATACCTTGGTCAAGCGTTCTTGCTAAGACTTCGTGGCTGCTCCGTCTTTCCCAAACCAAACCCCCAAAACCTTGATGAAGTCTTGTTGGATGGTGAAGGGAAGAGGTGCAGAAGAAGCAGGATGCCAGTCCCTGAAGAGCATGACCTCCGACTTCTTGCAGTTGACTTTTGTCCCCGAAGCTTGTCCGAACAGCTCACACATCTGGCCGAGTTCCGTCACCGAACACTGGTCTGCGCAGAAGACGGTCACGTCGTCCATGTAGAGTGAGCACTTGAACTCGGCGTGTCCTGGTCCCGGTGCGGTGATCCCTCTGATCTCTCCTCTCTGCCGGATAGATTCTGCGAACAGCTTATAACACAAACAAAGAGAAGAGGTGAAAGAGGGCAGCCTTGTCTAACCCCTGAAAGGATAGGAAAGGGGTTAGTCTTCCAGCCGTTCACCAACACCGTGCTGCAAATATGAGAATACATCAGGTTAACAGGTACAGGTACAAAACATTTTCCCCAGACCAAGCTTGCGCAGTACTTTACCCATGAATTCATGCGAGATTCAGTCGAAGGCCTTCTCCTGATCAAGGCTGACCAAAGCTACAAGGATGAAATTTTTATCATTAGCGACATCAACACAAAATTCAAAAAATCATTGATTTGCTTGGTGATCCGATAGAAGGGTCCTTTTACGAGGAAGAGTTACAAAAGGTTCCTTTTGGGTGCGGATCGTGTCGGGGGTAAAACAGTTTATTTGGTAAAGTGGCGCGGCTATCCAGCAAAATTTAACAGTTGGATTGATGAAGACAGCTAACATCTATATAGATCATGGAGTCGGGAGCCTTTTATATAATGCTGCCTAGTAACGCATGTTCCAAAATCTACCCAGAAAACACAATTTCCACTTACACCACAAAATTGGCAAAACCTGTTAATCTTTCTGAACCCTATGAAGTTGCTCTGACTGAAATCCAATATCCCTATACATGGTACATCATTGATCAACAAGAAGGAAATTTCTTTATCGCTAAATGTGGTGAACCTTTAAAAGAATTTTATGTGAAGAGCGTTTTTTATTCCAACATCAACGATGTGGTAAAAGCCGTCAATGATCGAATTGATAGCTTGAAAATATCGAGCAAGGGTTTTAAACTACGCTTTGATGACATAAAACGAACTATATCAGTGCCTGATTCGCGAGCAACCCATTTTGTCCCTGGACGAAAATTGGCTAATATTTTAGGATTGTTGACGTATATCGATCCGTCGGAATCAAATCTCATGGACAAGTCGCTAGTCCATAGCGACAGTGTTTCTGTGGAGACTAACTTATTAGAGAGAAAAAAGTCTTATGCTGATATTAAAGATGGTTTTTATTAGAGATGAGCGAACATGCTCGTCCGAGCTTGATGCTCGTTCGAGCATTAAGGTACTCGAGACGGCTCGTTGCTCGGACGAGTATTTCCCCTGCTCGAGATCGAGCATTTAATTAAAAAAACACAGTGAAGAACAATGAAGAATAGAATAAAAACAGTGAACACAGGATCATTTAAGTGAAAAACACAGTAAAGAACACAGTGAAGAATAGATTACAGATGTTCGGCACATCTGCTTACTTGTCGGAAGATACGCGCGGAACGGTGCGAACAAAATAGTATGTGAAGAACAATATATATGTGTGAAGAACACATTGCAGAACACGGTGAGCAGGACAGAGACAACGAGGAGCAGCACAGAGACACCGGGGAGCAGCACAGAGACACCGGGGAGCAGCACAGAGACACCGGGGAGCAGCACGAAGACATGGGGCAGCAGCACGGAGACATCAGGCAGCGGCACGGAGTGGCACGGAGACATCAGGCAGCGGCACGGAGACATCGGGGCACGGAGACAGCGGGGCACGGAGACATCGGGGCACGGAGAGAGCGGGGCACGGAGAGAGCGGGGCACGGAGAGAGCGGGGCACGGAGAGAGCGGGGCACGGAGAGAGCGGGGCACGGAGAGAGCGGGGCACGGAGAGAGCGGGGCACGGAGACAGCGGGGCACAGAGACAGCGGGGCACAGAGACAGCGGGGCACAGAGACAGCGGGGCACAGAGACAGCGGGGCACAGAGACAGCGGGGCACGGAGACAGCGGGGCACGGAGACAGCTGGGCACGGAGACATCGGGGCACGGAGAGAGCGGGGCACGGAGAGAGCGGGGCACGGAGAGAGCGGGGCACGGAGACAGCGGGGCACGGAGACAGCGGGGCACGGAGACAGCGGGGCACAGAGACAGCGGGGCACGGAGACAGCGGGGCACGGAGACAGCGGGGCACAGAGACAGCGGGGCACGGAGACAGCGGGGCACGGAGACAGCGGGGCACAGAGACAGCGGGGCACGGAGACAGCGGGGCACGGAGACAGCGTATCTCCCGACAAGTAAGCAGATGTGCCGAACATCTGCAATCTATTCTTCACTGTGTTTTTCACTTAAATGATCCTATTCTTCACTGTTCTTCACATCTGCTAACTTGTCGGGAGATAATATACGCGCGGAACAGTGAAGAATAGATTGCAGATGTTTGCATACATCTGCTAACTTATCAGAAGACATTCTTTTTCAATTAAATAACACATTTTATTCCCGAACCATGGTCCCTTTGAAAAATGCTCGAGTCTCCCATTGACTTCAATGGGGCTCGTTATTCGAGACGAGCACTCGAGCATCTGGAAAAGTTCGTCTCGAATAACGAGCACTCGAGCATTTTAGTGCTCGCTCATCTCTAGTTTTTATACATTATTTATGTACACAGATATAATTCAACATCAACTTTTGGGGGATAGCTTTGTACAGCTTTTGAGAACAGTTGAGATTTCTGGTGCTAACAACAACATTGTTATCCTACATTACACAAGACCGGATTACATCCCCTTGTGTAAGCAACACTTTGATTCCCTAACAATTTCAATTTTATCTCACCAGTTAAATTCAGGTACGGAAAAAGTATTGTACGATTACATTTCAGACCGCGCCGGGAGCTGTCACATTAAAATGTTGTCCCAAAGAGTGTATGGAGACCCCTCAGTTAATGCACGCTACTACGCTATTCAGGCCGGTCACGGTTTAGAAGGATTCCGTGGTGATGACTACATGTATGGCGCAGGCCTTGGGGGTTTATTTAGGGGCCTCTTTAGAAGAGTCGTTCCTCTCTTCAGGAAAGGTATAGAAATAGTAAAACCACATGTAAATACGGCCTCCAAAAACTTCGCTAAAGACGCTATCACGACCATTTCTACAGCCATGGTGGACAAAATAAATCAACCTCCAAAAGCTCAGGAAAGGTCCGGCCTTGTTTATATCGCAAAAAAGACCCGTAAAAGAAAAGCCCGCTGCCAACCTTCTTTTCACCCGGCTCTCCTCATGAATAAGACTGTAGTGCGCAAGAGGCGCCGGCGTCAGAATTCAACCAGGCGCTCAGGAGAAGACATCTTCTAGTCATTTACCATGGCCTTCATACACGATGGTTCTTTAGACTGTACAAAATCAGAACTGGACATTTTTGATATACCGCCCACACAGAGGAGTCTTGAAAAATCTCTTTTTGTGGAAGTACAACCATATTGCAGCCTTGACGGACAATGCTCCTTTGGAATTATTTATATCAGGCAGTGGTGAATATTATTATGACCTAAATAACACGCTGTTGTACGTAAATTGTCATATTGTCAAAAACGATAATACAAATATTCCTGACGGGGCCCGTGTTGCCTTTATTAACTATCCGATAGCCACACTTTTCAATCAAGCGGACATAACTCTAGGGGACCGTCTTATTTCACAATCGGACAACCTTTATAGTTATAGATCCTACATAGAAACTATATTAAATTTCAGTCCGCAAGCACTGGCGTCTCAGTTTACAGCGGAATTGTTCTACAAAGACATCATCAGGAAAGGTCATCATCAGGAAAGAGCTGTGGATGGTAACAATTTAGGATTCAGCAAAAGACTTTGCGCAACAGCCCTATCTAAACCGATCGAACTTTTGGGCCCGATTTTTGCAGATATATTTAATCAGCCAAAGCTTGTACTGAATGGCCTTGATCTTAAGATCAGACTGACCAGAAATAAAGATGCTTTTAGTCTGATGTCTGCTGACCCTGCTGACCCTACATGCTGCCCTGTATGTGAAAAGAGTACAGGTTGCACCGGCCGTCAGAATAGGCCACAGCCAGGTGCTGCTTACAACCACCGCTAAATATTGCCTCGATAGGGCTTGTTTAAAAGTATACAGCATTCCAACAGGTACAAGAATTACCAACCATGAGAACCTGTTCCTGGCTCAAATCCCTAAAACAGTTATACTAGGCTTTGTGGAGAATGACAGCTTTAGCGCAGCTTTGTACTTGGATGGTCAACAAATACCTGCCAGACCCGTTCAACCAAATTTTGAGGCTGAATTAGCCATTAGAGAGTATGCTGCGCTTGTACACATCTCAGGAAAACATAAATCTGATAGAGGTTTAGCTATAGACCGTGAAGAGTTTATGCGCTGTGGGAGATTTGGCCCAGTAGAGACCGTGGTAGCGGGGTGCTGTGATGCAGTTCACGACAGTGACACCAAAGTACAGTCCAAAACAGGTCTAGCCTGTGTTTATTTCAGCAGGAATCAAAATAAAACAGCCTTCACATTCAGGCATCAAAACAAAACAATATCCTACCCGTCAGGGTGCTAACTAAACAAAGGTTCTCTGACTCACCACTAACAAAATCACTTGGCTGCTCCAGGCACAGAGGTCAGTGCTGTGTGCTCTCCAGCCTCCTTCCAGAGAGAGACAACATTCTGAGCTCTGCTGAGCGGTTTTATTAGCCGGATTGGCTGTTCCCACCACCTGTGTCCAAGGTGCTGGACAACACAATCTCAGCACTAAGGCCTTGCATAATAGCAAAACCTAGGGGAAACATACCGCCCATCCACAGTTAACCCCTTCAGTGTCTCACATACCCTCCCCCTCTGTTCGACCCTGTGGGGGCGAACACTTTTGGCCATCAGACAGTGGGTACGAGACAGGGCATCGGCATTCCCATGCAGCTTTCCTGCTCGATGTTCCACCGTGAACTTGAAATTCTGCAGCATTAGGAACCACCTTGTGACCCTGGCGTTCCTCTCTTTGGCCCGACTCATCCAGGTGAGGGGAGAGTGATCGGTCACTAGTGTAAACTGCCGCCCTATCAAGTAGTATCTCAGGGATTCCAGAGCCCATTTTATCGCCAAGCACTCCCTCTCAACTATACTATAGTTCTTCTCAGGGGGTGTGAGCTTGCGGCTCAGGAATGTCACGGGATGTTCCATACCCTCCACTACTTGGGACAGGACAGCCCCTAAGCCCACGTCAGAAGCGCCAGTCTGCACAATAAAGGTCTTGGTGAAGTTAGGGGTGATCAGTATCGGTCCCTCGCACAAAACCGTCTTAAGTCGCTGAAACGCCCCCTCAGCCTCTTCACTCCACTTTACCATCACCGCCCTGCTACCCTTGGTCAGGTCAGTCAGGGGTGCCGCTATGGTAGCAAAATTGGGAATAAATCGGCGATAATAGCCCACTATGCCTAGGAAAGCCCTCACTTGCTTCTTGCTCATAGGTCATGGCCACTGCTGGATCGCCTCTACTTTATTTACTTGGGGTTTGATGACACCTCGCCCAATACGGTACCCCAGGTAACGGGCCTCTTCCAGACCCAGTGCACATTTTTGGGGGTTCGCAGTAAACCCTGCTGCCCTCAGGGAGTCTACCACTGCTTGCACCTTGGCCAGGTGACTCTCCCAATCGGTACTATAAACTATGATGTCATCCAGGTAGGCCGAGGCATATCTCCGGTGAGGTTTTAGCACGAGATCCATTAACCTCTGGAATGTGGCGGGAGCCCCATGTAGCCCAAAGGGAAGTACCACATACTGAAAAAGCCCATCAGGAGTAACAAAAGCGGTCTTCTCTTTGGCTCTGTCAGTCAGGGGTACCTGCCAATACCCTTTCGTCAGGTCAAGGGTGGAGAAGAACCTAGCCTGTCCAAGTCGTTCTATCAACTCGTCAACCCTGGGCATGGGATAGGAATCAAATTTGGACACCTCGTTCAACTTCCTAAAATCATTGCAGAACCTTAGGGAACCATCAGGCTTGGGAATCAACACAATAGGACTCGACCAGTCACTTTTAGACTCCTCCATAACCCCCAGGTCTAACATCTGCCTGACTTCTTCGGATATGCGCGCTTCGGGGACCCGGTAGGGTTTTTGGTGTACCCTGATGTGGGGTTCGGTTATGATGTCATGCTTGATGACTGAAGTACGTCCCGGTAACTTAGAGAACACATCCACATTTCGGAGCACAAACTCCTTCGCTTCCTGAATCTGGGCCCTGGAGAGGGACTCCGAGATCCGTACTTCAGGCACCTTGGCATCGGGTACACCTACCTCCGGTGTCCCCTTCTTGGGGACAGACGCTTTTTCTACTCCCATGGCCATCAGGGACTCTCTTTCCCTCCATGGCTTTAGGAGGTTCACGTGGTATATCTGTTCGGGTTTCCTCCTCCCCGGCTGAGATACCTTGTAGGTTACCTCCCCCACTTTCTCCATGACCTCATATGGTCCTTGCCATTTTGCCAAGAACTTGCTCTCAACGGTGGGCACCAGAACTAGCACTCTGTCGCCTGGGTTAAAGGTCCTGAGTCTGGCCGACCTATTGTAGACCCTAGACTGGGCCTCTTGTGCCCTTGTCATGTGCTCCTTTACAAGGGGCATTACCGCCGCTATGCGGTCCTGCATAAGGGAGACGTGTTCTATCACACTACGGTGGGGGGTCCTCTCCTGTTCCCAGGTCTCCTTAGCTACATCCAACAGCCCACGTGGGGAACGGCCATATAAGAGCTCAAAGGGTGAGAAACCCATGGAGGACTGGGGAACTTCACGTATGGCAAACATCAAATAGGGCAACAAACAATCCCAGTCCTTCCCATCTTTGCTGACCACCCTCTTTAGCATCCCCTTCAAGGTCTTATTAAACCTCTCGACCAGGCCATCTGTCTGAGGATGATACACAGAGGTGCGGAGCTGTTTTACCTGTAGTAACTTACACATCTCCTTCATTACCCTAGACATGAATGGGGTACCCTGGTCAGTCAAGATTTCCTTGGGGAGGCCTGTGCGTGAGAACACCTGGAACAGCTCCCTAGCAATAGTTTTGGAGGAGGTGTTCCTTAATGGAATCGCCTCGGGATATCGCGTAGCGTAGTCCAGGATAACTAGGATGTATTGGTGCCCCCTTGAGGATTTGACTATGGGGCCAACCAGATCCATTGCAATCCGTTCAAATGGCACCTCTATGATTGGTAGCGGGACCAAAGGACTCCTGAAGTGGGAGACCGGGGCAGTATGTTGACACTCAGGGCAGGAGCTACAATACCGGTTTACCTCCTCCCATACCCCGGGCCAGAAAAATCGCTGCAGGATCCTCTCTCGGGTCTTCTCAGCACCTAAGTGCCCTCCCAGCACATGTTTGTGTGCCAACTCTAGCACCAGCCTACGGTGAGATTGGGGTACTACAAGTTGCTCAACCTCCTCACCCCGTATCTGGTCGACCCTGTACAACAGTTCTCCAACAATCACCATTCGGGGGTATATTTTGTCAGCCCCTGGTATTTGGAGTACCCCATTTATCACCTTAACATTCTCCCGTGCTTTAAACAAGGTAGGGTCCTGTAGCTGTGCAGCCCCAAAATTTTCACGGGAAATCTCAAGGTCCGGCATGTCGGCCACCTCCTCGTGGCCCTCGACCTCACCAGCTAGGACCTCTAGGGGAGAGAATTCATCACATGGGGTCACCCCTACTGCTGGTGTGGGTACATTGGCCTCAAAGGGTTCAGGGGCCAAGGCCGGGCACACGTGATGTCCATTATCTGCAACAGCACCTGCGGTGGGTCTTCGTCTCCAGAGGTCCCAAAACACCGGAAAGTCTCTGCCGATAATAGCCTCATGAAACAAGGTCCCCACCACCCCCACTTCATGGGTAATAGTACCACAAGGGGTATGTAGGTTGATGACAGCAGTGGGATATTCGCGAGTGTCCCCATGTATACACAACACTCCCACTTTCCGCCCACTGTATAGTCCAGGTTCAACCAAAGTTCCCCGCACCAGGGTGACCAGACTCCCTGAGTCTAGCAAGGCTTCCACTGTGTGACCCCCGATTGTGACCATACACACTTGGGGTTCTGCATCCGTGATCGACTCGGCTGCCAGAACCGGCCGGGCAAACAGTGA
Source organism: Engystomops pustulosus (assembly GCF_040894005.1). Lineage (NCBI taxonomy): Eukaryota > Metazoa > Chordata > Amphibia > Anura > Leptodactylidae > Engystomops > Engystomops pustulosus. Next base: position 43,713,997 of record NC_092420.1, read on the forward strand.
CACTCGCCGGGTCTGGTTGCAGTCCATTGGCTCCACTGACAGTGGACAGTTGGCAGCAATATGGCCCATTTCATGGCATCGCCAGCACTGGATACGGCTATGACCTCTGTCACGAGCCTCACTGGGTTTCTGGGAATCCACGCCCCCCAATGAACCCCCTCCCAACCTGAAATGTCTCCCTTTTCCGCAGTAGCAGTCTTACCAGATGGTTTGGTGACCCTGTCACTGGCACTGCTTCGTGTGGGAGAGGTAAGTAGAAGGTCCTCCGTAGCCCGATACCTCTCTACAAGGGACACGAGTTCCTCAGCTTTTGTGGGACCAGCCTGTCCAACCCACCGCTTTAGCCGAGAGGGCAGAGAACGGGTGAACTTGTCGAGAACCACTCTCTCTACCATCTGTGCTGGGGTGCAGTCCTCTGGTTGTAGCCACTTCCGGACAAGATGGATCAGGTTATGCATTTGGGAGCGTGGGGGTAGTTTTTCTGAGTAAGCCCACTGGTGGACCCGACTGGAACGAACTTGAACGGTGACCCCAAGACGAGCCAGAATCTCGGCCTTTAGCTGGGAGTACTCACGGGCTTCTGTTTCACTCAGGTCGTAGTAAGTCTTCTGCGACTCGCCTGTCAGGAACGGTGCCAGGACATCTGCCCACTGCTCAGCCGGTAACTCCTCTCGCTCAGCTACTCGCTCGAACACCACGAGATACGCCTCCACGTCGTCAGTCGTCGTCATTTTTTGTAAAGCCTTTTGTACTGCAGCCCGTACGGAACGCTGGACAACCGGGTACCCTTGCAAACCAGTATGGGACCCCTCAGTAGTCGTCGCTTGTGGTGCTGTCATAACGCCAGAAAATTTTTCCATCATCAGCTGGAACATGGCTCGGGACTCTTCCTGTTGTTGCTGAAGCATGGCTTGCTGCTGGCGGGACCTCTCCTCCTGCTGCTGGAGCATGGCTTGCTGCAGCTGCCGATCAGCCCGGGACTCTTCCTGCTGCTGGCGGGACCTCTCCTCCTGCTGCTGGAGCATGGCTTGCTGCAGCTGTCGATTAGCCTGGGACTCTTCCTGCTGCTGGCGGGACCTCTCCTCCTGCTGCTGGAGCATGGCTTGCTGCAGCTGTCGATTAGCCTGGGACTCTTCCTGCTGCTGGCGGGACCTCTCCTCCTGCTGCTGGAGCATGGCTTGCTGCAGCTGTCGATTAGCCCTGGCCTCCTCTTGCAGGTATAAGTCCTCCATCTTGGCTTTATCCTGCACTTTGCCTGCTGCTTTCACCCAGGCCATGCAATGTTGCAGGATGTAGCCAGCCTTTCAGGTGTGTGTCTTTTTTGAACTGCCCGCAATCCGAAGCACCATATGTGGGAGATTTGGCCCAGTAGAGACCGTGGTAGCGGGGTGCTGTGATGCAGTTCACGACAGTGACACCAAAGTACAGTCCAAAACAGGTCTAGCCTGTGTTTATTTCAGCAGGAATCAAAATAAAATAGCCTTCACATTCAGGCATTAAAACAAAACAATATCCTACCCGTCAGGGTGCTAACTAAACAAAGGTTCTCTGACTCACCACTAACAAAATCACTTGGCTGCTCCAGGCACAGAGGTCAGTGCTGTGTGCTCTCCAGCCTCCTTCCAGAGAGAGACAACATTCTGAGCTCTGCTGAGCGGTTTTATTAGCCTGATTGGCTGTTCCCACCACCTGTGTCCAAGGTGCTGGACAACACAATCTCAGCACTAAGGCCTTGCATAATAGCAAAACCTAGGGGAAACATACCGCCCATCCACAGTTAACCCCTTCAGTGTCTCACAGCGCGGATACACATTCTTTGCCTTTGATTTATCCCCGGATCAAGAACTGGGCGGTCATTTCTCTCTCATTAGGTCTGGAAATCTCTGCGCTGAGATAAGAACCGATGCCTCACACTGTGAATAAGATAGTGTATGCGCTAAACCAGGGCCGCATCTGCCATGAGGCGAGATGAAAATCTCGCCTCAGGCGGCAGAATGCGGGTCCCTGTAAAGGGCGACGAAATTCGTCGCTCTAAAGTGGACGATTCGGGCGTCCATTAACGCCCGAATCGCCCACCAGTTAAATAAATCGCGCCTGTCTCTTTAAGACACAGGCGCGATTTATATGCGGAGCGACGCAGTGCCTTTCCGGCAGCTGCGTCGCTCCGTTCTAATCAGTGACACAGGCGTCATGACGTCATGCGCCTTTGTCACTGTGCGGAGCGGCGGCTGCGAGAAGAGCCGCGTGAAGACGGGACCCGCGCGCCGGCAGGTGAGTATGATTTTATTCTTTTTCATTTACTGTCATTTATTTTATGTGGGGGAGTTATATGTGGCCATAATTGATGTATACCGGGGGGGGGGAGGGGGGGGTATACATTACATGGGGCCAGAATTATTTTATACTGGGGGGGGGGGTACTGTATATATTGTATGGGTCCAGAATTATTTTATACTGGGGGGGGGGGGGGGGGTACTGTATATATTGTATGGGTCCAGAATTATTTTATCCTGGGGGGGGGGGGTACTGTATATATTTTATGGGGCCAGAATTGCTTTATACTGGGGGGGGGGGGCACTGTATATATTTTATGGGGCCAGAATTGCTTTATACTGGGGGGGGGGCACTGTATCAGAATTGCTTTATACTGGGGGGATGCAGTATATATTATATGGGGCCAGAATAATTTTATACCGGGGGGCTGTATATATTGTATGAGGCCAGATTATTCTTTTCCTGGGGGGGTTATATATTTATATGGGTCCAGATTTCAGCTGGGGACTGTATATGGGGTACAGTATATTACTAAGCTGGGGGCTGTATATGGGATACAGTATATTACTAAGCTGGGGGGCTGTATATGGGGTACAGTATATTACTAAGCTGGGGGGCTGTATATGGGATACAGTATATTACTAAGCTGGGGGGCTGTATATGGGGTACAGTATATTACTAAGCTGGGGGGGTCTGTATATAGGATACAGTATATTACTAAGCTGGGGGGGTCTGTATATAGGATACAGTATATTACTAAGCTGGGGGGCTGTATATAGGATACAGTATATTACTAAGCTGGGGGGCTGTATATGGGATACAGTATATTACTAAGCTGGGGGGCTGTATATGGTATATAGTATATTACTAAGCTGGGGGCTGTATATGGGGTACAGTATATTACTAAGCTGGGGGATGTATATGGGGTACAGTATATTACTAAGCTGGGGGGCTGTATATGGGGTACAGTATATTACTAAGCTGGGGGGCTGTATATGGGATACAGTATATTACTAAGCTGGGGCTGTATATGGGATACAGTATATTACTAAGCTGGGGCTGTATATGGGGTACAGTATATTACTAAGCTGGGGGGCCTGTATATGGGATACAGTATATTACTAAGCTGGGGGGCTGGATATGGGATACAGTATATTACTAAGCTGGGGGGCTGTATATGGGATACAGTATATTACTAAGCTGGGGGGCCTGTATATGGGATACAGTATATTACTAAGCTGGGGGCTGTATATGGGGTACAGTATATTACTAAGCTGGGGGGCTGTATATGGGATACAGTATATTACTAAGCTGGGGGGGGCTTTATATGGGGTACAGCATATTACTAAGCTGGGGCTGTATATGGGATACAGTATATTACTAAGCTGGGGCTGTATATGGGATACAGTATATTACTAAGCTGGGGCTGTATATGGGGTACAGTATATTACTAAGCTGGGGGGCCTGTATATGGGATACAGTATATTACTAAGCTGGGGGGGGGCAGTATATGGGATACAGTATATTACTAAGCTGGGGGGCTGTATATGGGATACAGTATATTACTAAGCTGGGGGGCCTGTATATGGGATACAGTATATTACTAAGCTGGGGGCTGTATATGGGGTACAGTATATTACTAAGCTGGGGGGCTGTATATGGGGTACAGTATATTACTAAGCTGGGAGGCTGTATATGGGATACAGTATATCACTAAGCTGGGGGGGCTGTATATGGGATACAGTATATTACTAAGCTGGGGGCTGTATATGGGGTACAGTATATTACTAAGCTGGGGGGCTGTATATGGGATACAGTATATTACTAAGCTGGGGGGGCTGTATATGGGGTACAGCATATTACTAAGCTGGGGCTGTATATGGGATACAGTATATTACTAAGCTGGGGGGGCTGTATGTTAGGGGGTGCTATATATTCACATTGGTCAGGGGAGCACTGTATGTAAAATCATGTAACATAATAACAGGGTGGGATATATTAGTTATAGGATACAATAGATTACTTTGCATCATTTAAACTAAATGTTAGGGGTCTGTATTAATAAATTGGGGGTGTTGTATATTGATTGGTGCTGTGTATGCTATAATTCCAGTAGAATATATATAATGAAGGGATGTTTTATATGTGTGGAGAGTGCGGTCAGTTGTGTTGTGAGAGGTATATACTTCATACTGTAAGTGACTGTGGTATTTTTAGGGACGCCGGGTGGAGATGCTGCACGGAGCTGAAGATATCTGGCCGTGAATTCAGCAGTGATACGTCATGGATTGGAGAACCCGGAATAAAGTCCTCCTGATGGAAGAGATTGTCATCTATAAGGTACTTGATGTCACTAATGCCTCTCAGATCCTGTAGTCAGTCACACAGTGTCAGGGAGCTGTCTGTAGGGATGTTAATTGTTAGTAAAGTTTTCAGCATTTACTTAACAGGGAGCGGGGGGGGGGGGGCAGCATTTTAATATTCGCCTCAGGCAGCAAATATGCTAGAATCGGCCCTGCGCTAAACACTAATATACTGGAAATAAACAACAAAAGAGAAATACTGAATGACTATAACTAGCGATGGATAATTTGGAGCTTACAAGCCTTGCTCTACCGGACACTTGTATGAGACGTATATTTGCCGGCGTATTTCCGTGTGATTTCCTATCTGAACATAAAGTAGTTCAAAGACCTGCAGCTTTTATAGTGAGTACAGATGATTCCCGCAAACCAGGCAGTCACTGGATATTAATTATACTATGTAACAAGAAGGATGCCATATTTTTTGATAGCTACGGCTTTACCTCCTGATGCTGAGATTTTCCCAAAAGAATTTATACAGTTTTTAAAAAGAAAGTGCATAACATACACTTATCAGAACAAACAAATACAGGATACCATGAGCTCTTTCTGCGGGAATTATTGCATTTTTATGCTTTATAATATAGCTACGGGGCCTATCTTACAAGCAGGCTTTACAGTTTTTTACAAATGATTTTAAAAATAACGATCGCTTAATGTATACGTTTGTCCAAAAAAATCTAACTACTGTGATGCGTAACTGTATATCGCAATGTACTTTTAAACTACACAGCCTACTTATCTTAGTACAGACATTTCAACTTCTGTCTTTTTGTGTAAAATTTCCTTTCTTTGCGTAATATCGCAATCTGATACATCCTACTTATCTTAGTACAGTTTTAGCTGTCTTTGAGGATGTGGCGTATTAACTAATGTGCTAATGGGATCTTATCAGCTAAAAGCAGAGAATATAAGGACAGAGCTACACTTAGTCTCTAAACTTATTACAAACTACATGTCTAAGGCTGTAATGCAATTGTCTGAATTTTTATACATTTTTTATTATTCTTTGCTGTATACATTTTTTGCTCAATAAAACGTTAAACATTGAGGCGTCTGTTTCATTTTTGTTTCATTTTTGTAATTTTATCTATGATTAAACATTGCATATAAATGTTATACACGCACAATTAAAGTTAAATTAAACTATGAGTGACATCCAATATAATATAAATCTGGTACAGATCACATAAAAGGGGGTTCGCTCTGCACAGCCTCTCTGCACAGCCTCTCTGCACAGCCGCCAGCCACCCTTTTATCTATGATTAAACAATGTATATAAATGTTATACAAGCCCAATTAAAGTTAAATTAAACTATGTGTGACATCCAATATAATATGAATCTGCTACAGATCACTCTGCACAACCTCCAGGCACCCACACATTACAACAACCCTGCACCCTCACATTATATAAACCCCATAAAAAAAGGGAGAGAAATAAGACTAAATCAAAGGGGCGTGTACTTCTGAATCAAAGGGGGCGTGGTACCTGTCACTTTCAGGAAGTGGGCGGTTTGACATAAGTTATGGACGCTTTATGGATGGTATTTATAGTCTTTTCTCCAACCAATGTATAGTCAGAAAGGTGCATCGGTGCGAAACTTCATAGGTTATCACTACTCCACTCCACCATTCATTCGGAGAATCTACAGATCATAAATACAGCACAATTACAAAAAGATAGTGGTACCTGAAAGCAGAATTAGAGATTAAAAACATTAAAAACTTTTAAGTTAAAAACCCAGTATACCCGGGTGCAGAGGTCAGAGGAATGGTGCGAAACTCAGAGTCTCGTTGAGTCCAAGTGGACTCAGCGTCTGTAGAGTCCATATCCACTTGGTCTCACACTGTGCAAGTTTTTGTGCTACTGGTCCTCCTCTAATGTCACTCACAATATGGTCGATACACGTAACAATTTTGAGTTACATTCACAGCCACAAGGAGACCGTCAGTGCTAAATTCTGGATCCTTTGCTGCCTGTATTCTCTGACATGCTCACAAACTCTTGTCTTTAATTCCCTTGTGGTCAAACCCACGTAGATCAAACCACATGGGCAGGTGGCATGGTACACAACTGCTCTTGTATTGCATGGCATGTGTTATTTTAAACTCCTGTTCTCCTTTGGAGTCAATGAATGTTTCTGTGCGAGAGATGTTCGGGCACGCTACACAATAGCCACATGGTTTACAGCCCCATTTTGGGCCTTTGTTGTCAAGAAAGGTCTGATTTTTTCTCTCTACATGGTGACTCTTTACAAGTATGTCTTTGAGGTTTTTGGCTCTACGAGCCACTATTCCTGGGTATGGTGGGATATATTTTTGTACAGTCAATTCAGACTCGAAGATAGGCCAATAACGCTCCAAAATTTATTTCGTCTTATGCCACTGGTATTCAGTAATGTATCTCACCTTTTGGTTTTCTTTTTTCTTTGGTTCCGGGTATAATAGCTCGATTCTCGGCATGGATTTGGCTCTGTTGTAAGCTTTTCTTAAAGATCTTTGACTGTATCCACGGTCTCGGAACCTTTGTCTCAGTTCCCGTGCCCGTTCAAAATTTTATTCCTTGGAGCAGATTCTTTTCATCCATAGGTACTGTCCTGTTGGCACTGCAGTGATGGTTTTTTGGGGATGTTAGGATGAGGCGTCTAGTAGTGCATTTACCGATGTCTCCTTCCTATGTACATCCAATTGGAGGCATCCATCTTTGTCTCGTTCTAAAATTACATCAAGAAAATCACCTTATTCTGATCGCATTCGTATGTCAATTTTATGTTTAGATTATTTTAATTGAGTTTCTTGACAAAGTCCTCCAACTGTCGGGTCGACCCCCTCCAGATGATCAGGATGTCATTGATGTACCGCGCCCAAAATATGATGCGGTCCACCATGACATCCCGTTCACCCGAAAAGAGGTCCCTCTCCCACAGCCCCAGGAACAGATTGGCATAAGAGGGGGCACAAGGCGCCCCCATAGCCGTGCCCTGGAGCTGCAGGTAGAAGGAACCCCCAAACACAAATACGTTGTGGAGGACTACGAACTCCAACAGTCATAGGATCAGACCCCTCAAATCTTCTTCCAAGGTAGTGGTTCCCAAGAAAAATTGTACTGCTTTTAAACCGTCTGAGTGTCTGATGCTTGTGTAAAGTGATTCCACATCAAGCGTGGCTAGGATCATTCCCTCTTCCAAATGGATTCCTTCTATTTTTTGTAGGAGATCAGAAGTGTCCCGGATATAGAAAGGTAGACATTTTACTATATTTTTAAGATGGAAATCTATGAATTTCCCAATACTTTCCATTAGTCCCCCTTTACCGGAGATGATCGGTCGACCCGGGGGGTCCTAGAGTTTTTGTGTACTTTGGGCAACAAATATAGGATAGGTGTCTTAGGTACTTTTACAAATAAAGCATCTGCGCATTCCTTAGTTATAGTTTTGGTCCGCACTGCTTTTTGTAACACGCTGTCCAATTCCTCTACAAATTTGTTGGTTGGATTGTAAGTTAGTTTTTTATAGCATAATTTGTCCCTCAATTGCCTCTGGGCCTCTGCCTCGTACATAGACCGAGGCCAAAGTACCACATTCCCACCCTTGTCCGCCTGTTTTATAATTATATTGTCCAGTTTTTTTTAACGATTTAAAGCCTTTTGCATCTGTGGGGTTAAATTGTGACCTTGTATACCCCTCGGGATTTTCTTAAATTCCTCAGAAACCAGTTTGACAAATAATTCTATAGCTGGACAGGCGGACAGGGCTGGGAATCTACGGGACCTTGGTCGAATGCATATTGGGATCTCACCATCTGTTGTCTGTAAATTCCTTGATTCGGCTTCCAACTCTTCTAAAATCCGCACGGCCTCTTGTTCCATAGCTGTAGGAAAAATTTCTTTGGGATCTTCGACATGGAACCATTTTTTGTAGACGAGGGAACGTGCAAAAATATTCAGATCTTTTATGGCTGTGAATACATTAAAATTAGTCCTTTCTCTAAAACTTGCATCTCCTCTATTGTCAATACATAGTCAGATAAGTTTATTACCTTTAACTGGTAGTTGTACTGGTGCTGGTAGTTATATTCGTAGTTGCACTTCTCGTTTCGGGTTTCCTTTTACTCTCCGGCTGATTTTGGGTTAATTTCCTCTTTCCACCTCTCTCTTGTCGGTTCGAGCCTTTATAACTTGCGCCTTCACTGAGATTGTTTAATGATGTGCTTGATGATAGAGATGATGACTGATTCATCGGTCTTCTATTGGGACGCCTGTAATGTGGTTTTCGACAATGGTATACCTGTTTCTGTTGGAAATCTTTCAAATCTCTTGTGTATTTTTTTGTTTTTATTTCTTGGATTTTCCTTTCCCATTCCAGCTTCTAACAAGCTTTGGAAAGCTACAAGGTCAACACGACAAAATCCCAAATTCTCCCCTCATCGATCCCCCCAGATCAGCTAAAAGTCCCAAGTGACACATACCAACTAGACTGGCAAACCAAACATAATTCCTATATAAACACATTTCCTTATATAAACTCAACTTCCCTCCATTTATTGCACAAATCACCCGGGAGTTGACTGAATATTTACAGTTCATGACTTCATGGTTCGGTAGGGTAGCTATATATAAAATGCTAGTCCTCCCGAAGTATATGTACCTACTGAGGACCCTTCCTATCTCCCTTCCCAAGAGTTTGGGAAACCAAGAGTTTTGTGCAAACCAAAACACAACTCAGCAAATTTATATGGGAGAACAAAAAGCCCAGAACCTCTATGTCAATCCTAACCAGACACAGGAGGGCAGGTGGGTGGGGGGTGCCAAATCTAGAAGACTACCATATGGTCTGCATTATTAGCCAAATTGACCTCCTGGTGGCTTGCTTCTGATGACGTACCTTGGGTTAAACTAGAAAGAGAAATCACGGGCTCCCCGTCCTTGAAAGCACGAATGCTATTGAGCATATGGGGCATTGCTCCCCCCCAACCTATCTTCACTCAGTCAGTACATCAGACAAAATGTGGCATAAAGTGCTCTCCAACACCAAGACACGGTACTCCCAAAACAAAAGGTCCCTCTAGAATTTCTTGCACATCTCTGGGATTGACTTAAGACAGTGGAGGGAGAGGGGGATCACCTCTCCATTCTCACCCCCGCAGGTACAACACGACTACCTGACCTCAAAGTACAACATTGCCTCTACAGAGTTCCTAACAGTTTTCTGTTTGGGAGTTTTCTGAAAACACTGGCGGGAAAATCACTGTCCATAAATAATTAACTACTCAGAATAATGGATAATGCTGACATCAAAACCAAAACTATCTCCCCGATATACACTATCCTGGGAGATAAAACCGTAACACAACTAACCGCCTCACTGAAAAATTGGAGTAGAGACCTAGGTTACAACATCTCCACAGAAGAGTGTCGGCAGGCCTTTACAGACACATATACAATATTCAGATGTACAAATCACCAGGAAGCTGCGATCAAAACCACCCTACGCTGGTATTACACTCCCTCACGACTTCACGTGATTTTTCCCTCTACCTCCCCGTACTGTTGGAGAGGTTGTGGCAATAAGGGATCCCTCCTACACATACTATGGGCCTGTGATCGTGTCTCTGCCCTTTGGGATGCAACTAAGCTTGCAATATCCCAGATCACCAAAGCCTCACTCATACTACATCCAAAACTGAGCCTTTTGATAATAGGCCTGAGAACCTTTAAACTAGCCCACAGAACAATTGTGGCTCATCTGATTATGGCAACCAAGCTAGTGCTCACCCACCTTGGAAAACCCCAATCTGCCCCCTCCCAAATGAAGTATTTGAGATTGTTAACTCAACCTGTGCATTTGAACAGATGTTAGCAGTCCAAATACACAGAACTAAATCCTTTCATCAAAAATCCTACAATGTACAACCCGACAAACACGTGCGGGTTGACATGCTCGTCCTTATGTACTTTCTATACATGTTAAATGTAAAACTCCACCTGTTTGTTGATGTTCCAACCAAAATAATATGCTTTGTCTTTTTGCCAGCTGTGCCTGGCCTGTTCTTTAAGGCTACTAAGCCTAAATGCACAATGTCTTTGTTACTCTGTTAAAAATTCTTGAAAAATTAATAAAATTCCTTGAATTAAAAAAAAAAAATAATAATTTGCCTAACGACACAACAAATGTGTATAGAATTTTATAGTACAGCACGGTTCAGTATTCACCAGTGTGAACAATGCTGGAAAGGCTTTCTCACTTCAAGTGGACGTTAGAGCTGAAACACCTGGACAGTGAATAGTAGTAGTGAAGACAGCAGAGGATTATTACTGTGCCAAAGGCACATTAGTAACAAGTGATAAAATCTAGTCTTCTGTTAAGGCATGAGGGGTGCCTGGTACCTAGGGCAACAATCCAAAAAGTTTCCCTATTCAGGATTTTGCGTTTGATATCCCCACCACTTGGGGATCTGTACACTTTCTCAGTTCCTCTCCACAGGAAACCTACAGTGCTGCCCGCATGCTGTTCTCTGAAATGTCTCGGTAGAGACGAGATGCCAACGGTTTGATTGGTGACATCTGAAAGATGTCTGCGGATGCGCACTTTAGCTGGAGTGGATGTATGTCCTACATATTGGGGCAGATTTATCAAGCTGTCTGAAAGTCAGAATATTTCTAGTCTCCCATGGCAACCAATCACAGATCCCCTTTGAAATATTCATGAGCACTGGTAAAATGAAAGCTGAGCTGTGATTGGTTGCCATGAGCGACTTTCAGACAGCTTGATAAATCTGTTTTTTACCTGATTAAGGGACGTGGCCCTTTTTCGTTTTTGCATTTTCATTTTTCACTCCACACCTTCAAAAATATGTAACTTTTTTATTTTTCCATGTAAAGAGCTATGTTTGGGCTTGTTTTCTATGTAAAATAGAATGCAGTGAAAATCATGACAAAACGCATTTGCTCCATATTCTTGTGGGCTTGGATTTTACAGCTTTCACTGAGCGCCCCAAATGACATGTCTACATCATTCTTTGGTTCCGCACGATCACAAGGATACCAAATTTGTAAAGGTTTTATAATTAGAGATGAGCGAACACACTCGTCCGAGCTTGATGCTGGTTCGAGCATTAGCGTACTCGAAACTGCTCGTTGCTCGGATGAGTATTTCGCCAGCTCGAGAAAATGGCATCTCCCCCTTGTGATTTTTGGCGGCCAGAAACAGAGCCAATCACAAGCCAGGAGACTCTGCACTCCACCCAGCATGACGTGGTACCCTTACACGTCGATAGCAGTGGTTGGCTGGTCTGATCAGGTGACCCTGGAATAGATTAGCCCCTGCCCGCGCTGCTCGGATCATTCTCTGTCTGGATGCCGTTAGGGAGAGAGCTGCTGCTGGTCAGGGAAAGCGTTAGGGTGTTCTATTAGAATAGTGTTAGGCAGGAGTGATTCTACAAGAACCCAACAGCCCTTCTTAGGGCTACAATAACGTTATATATATTTTATTTTATTTGCTTGTGGCTGGGCTTGCTGGCACTAGTAGTGCAGCTAGTACCATATTTCTTTTTATAACTCAAAGTAATCTGGCAAAGCAGTGTGCTTTCAGTGTAGGCTAGAAAATAGCCATAGGAGAACCCCAACGGCTTACTTAGGCCTACAATAGCGTTATATTTTACTTTTTTTTGGTTTGCTTGTGGCTGGGCTTGCTGGCACTAGTAGTGCAGCTAGTACCATATTGTGAGGAATTTGCAGGGAGACTTGCGACCGTTGTGTTTAGCTCTTAGTGACACACATATCCACCTCAAACACCGAAGTGGGACAATTTATTAGGGGTTTGATTTGAATTAGGCACAGTCTGCTCATTTATTTTTTTTTACGTTTAATTTTTTTTATAACTCAAAGTCATCAGGCACAGCACAAAATCCAGTTGTGTGCTTCAAATGTAGGTTAGAAACTAGCCATAGCAATAGGATAGCATCGTTTTGTTTTAAAAAAAAAACACAAAAAAACAAAAATGTTACAGTTTACACTTTAATTTTGAAAATGTTTAACCCGAGGGCTAGGGGTAGAGGACGAGGGCGTGGACGTGGGCGTCCAACTACTGCAGGGATCAGAGGCTGTGGTCCTGGGCGGGGTAAGACACTACCTGCTGATGAGGGAGCAGGGGAACGCCGCAGAGCTACACTCCCTAGGTTCATGTCTCAAGTTACTGGGACCCGTGGTAGAGCACTGTTGAGGCCAGTGGTGAAGTTGTTGTCAGGGCAGGAAGTCCGAGGGGGGAGCAGACAGGGATCGGAGGATGATGAGGTGACAGACCCAAGCTGGGTTGATAGGCCGGGTGAACACAGTGCTTCTGAGACGGAGGCGAGTCCTATACCAGAACAGGTTGGAAGAGGCAGTGGTGGGGCCAGATGGAGAGGCAGGGCCAGAGATGTTGCATCAGCGCCAAATGTTTCACGTAGTGAAGCTCCCGTGGCGAGGGCTAGATTTTCAGAAGTCTGGAGGTTCTTTAAAGAAACACCGGATGACCGACGGACTGTGGTGTGCAACCTGTGCCAAACCAGGATCAGCAGGGGTTCCACCACTACTAGCTTAACTACCACCAGTATGCGCAGGCATATGAATGCTAAACACCCCACTCAATGGCACCAAGCCCGTTCACCTCCGGCCGGGCACACCACTGCTCCTTCCCCTGTGTCATCTGCTAGTCAGCCCTCTGCCCAGGACCCCAGCCCAAACACCACCAGCAGCGCAGAGCAATTGTAGACTGCCAGATGTCAACTTCCACCAGAACTGGTAGTCAGGTCAGTCAGCTTCCTCAAGTCTACAATGAGGAGTGGACGTGGATGTCTGATATCTGTCAGGTGCTGAGTAACTTTGAGGAGTCAACAGAGATGGTCAGTGGCGATGCCGCCATCATCAGCCTCACCATCCCGCTGCTTGGCCTGTTGAAAAACTCTCTGGTCAGCATGAAGTCGGAAGCTTTGCGCTCGTCACAAGAGACGGGGGAAGAAGATTCCCTTGTTGATAGCCAAAGCACCCTCAGGTCTGTTTCTCAGCGCATATTGGAGGAGGTGGAGGAGGATGAGGAGGGAGAGGAGGAGAATGTTGGCGAGACAAAAGAGGGGACCATTGTTCAGTCCTTCACTGTTCAGCGTGTATGGGCAGAAGAAGAGGAGTTGGAGGAGTTGGAGGAGGAGGAAATGGAGAGTCAGGCCAGTGAGGGGAGTGAATTCTTGTGCGTTGGGAATTTATTCCAGCACCGATTACTGGGTATTCACTCTCCTGGACCCACGGTTCAAGCAAAATCTTTCCACTCTCATCCCTGGAGAGGAAAGGAGTGTGAGAATGCATGAATACCAGCAGGCCCTGGTGCACAAGCTGAAACAGTATTTCCCTTCTGACAGTGCTAGCGGCAGAGGGCGTACTTCTGCGGGACAAGTAGCGAGGGAGAGTAGGCGAGCAGGCAGCTTGTCCCACACTGGCAGGGGTACGCTTTACAAGGCCTTTGCCAGTTTTATGTCACCCCAGCAAGACACTGTCACCTGTCCCCAGTCTCGGCAGAGTAGGGCTGATCTTTACAGAAAGATGGTGAGGGAGTACGTAGCTACCATACCATCGTCCTAAATGATCACACAGCTCCCTACAACTACTGGGTTTCAAAGCTGGACATGTGGCACGAACTGGCGCTGTACGCCTTGGAGGTTCTTGCCTGCCCTGCCGCTAGCGTGTTGCCCGAGCGGGTTTTCAGTGCAGCTGGTGGCATCATCACCGATAAGCGTACACGCCTGTCGACTGACAGCGCTGACAGGCTGACGCTTATCAAGATGAATAAAGCATGGATTTCTCCTAATTTCAAATCTCCAGCAGGTGAAGGAAGCTCAACCTGAATAATGTATGCACTCCTCCTCCTCATTGTCCTCCTTCTTCTCCTCTTTGTACACTAAAGTAGAGGAAAATTGCTATTTTTTGCCAGGGCCAGGGGCGGACTGGCCATAAGACCCACCGGGAGAAATCCCGGTGGGCCGATTCACTTGGGGCCGGTGCGGGGCCGGTTTGGGACTGGTGGGGCCGATGTAAAAATAAAAAACATGAAACTTACCTTTCCGGCGCTTTCCCCTGCGACGCCGGCGCGTACGGATCTGTCACCGCGGCCGGACTGGATCATTTATTGGAGCAGCGGGGAAAGCGCCGGAAAGGTAAGTTTCATGTTTTTTATTTGCATGTACTGTGGTGGGGTGTTGCATACTATATACAGGGGGGCTTCTGTATACCATAGGGGGCTGTTGTATACAAGTGGGGGCTGCTGTATACAAGTGGGGGCTGCTGTATACCAGAGGGGGCTGCTGTATACACGGGGGCTGCTGTATACCAGAGGGGGCTGCTGTATATAAATGGGGGCTGCTGTATACCAGAGGGGGCTGCTGTATACAAGTGGGGGCTGCTGTATACCAGAGGGGGCTGCTGTATACCAGTGGGGGCTGCTGTATACCAGAGGGGACTGCTGTATACCAGAGGGGGCTGCTGTATACCAGAGGGGACTGCTGTATACCAGAGGGGACTGCTGTATACCAGAGGGGACTGCTGTATACCAGAGGGGGCTGCTGTATATAAATGGGGGCTGCTGTATACCAGAGGGGGCTGCTGTATATAAATGGGGGCTGCTGTATACCAGAGGGGGCTGCTGTATATAAATGGGGGCTGCTGTATACCAGAGGGGGCTGCTGTATACCAGAGGGGGCTGCAGTATACAGGGGTGATTGGCTGACTGTGTAAAGGGGGGGGGCTGGCTGGCTATATACTGGGGGGGGGTAGTATATTCGCTATGGTGGAGTAGTTCTACATTCCGAATGTGGAGGGTTATATGCCGAGCCCCTAATCTCAGCAATATTAAGATAAGGTATTTACTTATATACTGGGGGGGGGGGGGGCTGGCAGGGAAGGCTGTTACTGGGGAAGGCTGTTTGGCTGTACACTGGCGGACTGACTGTCTGGCTGTATACTGGGGGGACTGGATGGCTACATACTGGGGGGACTGGATGGCTACATACTGGGGGGGCTGGCTGGCTATATACTGGGGGGGCTGGCTGGCTATATACTGGGGGGTTGCTGGCTGGCTATATACTGGGGAAGGCTGTTTGGCTGTACACTGGCGGACTGACTGTCTGGCTGTATACTCGGGGGACTGGATGGCTATATACTGGGGGGGGCTGGCTATATACTGGGAGGGCTGGCTGGCTAGGGTTAGTATTATAGTAGTTATATTCCTGTACATAGGGGGCAGTATTATAGTAGTTATATTCCTGTACATAGGGGGCAGTATTATAGTAGTTATATTCTTGTACATAGGGGGCAGTATTATAGTAGTTATATTCTTGTACATAGGAGGCAGTATTATAGTAGTTATATCCCTGTACATAGGGGGCAATATTATAGTAGTTATATTCCTGTACAGGGGGCAGTATTATAGTAGTTATATTCTTGTACATAGGGAGCAGTATTATAGTAGTTATATTCCTGTACATAGGGGGCAGTATTATAGTAGTTATATTCCTGTACATAGGGGCAGTATTATAGTAGTTATATTCTTGTACATAGGGGGCAGTATTATAGTAGTTATGTTCTTGTACATAGGAGGCAGTATTATAGTAGTTATATTCTTGTACATAGGGGGCAGTATTATAGTAGTTATATTCCTGTACATAGGGGCAGTATTATAGTAGTTATATTCTTGTACATAGGGGGCAGTATTATAGTAGTTATATTCCTGTACATAGGGGCAGTATTATAGTAGTTATATTCATGTACCTTAGCCGCAGTATTATAGTAGTTATATTCCTGTACATAGGGGGCAGTATTATAGTAGTTATATTCCTGTACATAGGGGCAGTATTATAGTAGTCATATTCTTGTACATAGGGGGCAGTATTATAGTAGTTATATTCTTGTATATAGGGGGCAGTATTATAGTAGTTATATTCTTAAACATAGGGGGCAGTATTATAGTAGTTATATTCTTGTACGTAGGGGGCAGTATTATAGTAGTTATATTCCTGTACATAGGGGAGAGTATTATAGTAGTTATATTCCTGTACATAGGGGGCAGTATTATAGTAGTTATATCCCTGTACATAGGGGGCAGTATTATAGTAGTTATATTCCTGTACATAGGGGCAGTATTATAGTAGTTATATTCTTGTACATAAGGGGCAGTATTATAGTAGTTATATTCCTGTACATAGGGGGCAGTATTATAGTAGTTATGAGGAGGAGAAACAAGTCGGGAAACCGGCACTCATGTGAAAAAATCCAAGGGTAAGCGACTGTATAAAATCATGTGGAACATTTATTGAAGAGAAAAATATATATTAAAATGATGCTAAATAGCATGGAAAGGCATGGACACAGCGGTAGGCAGTGAAACACGAAAAAAGTGCAGCAGAGGTAACGCGTTTCGGACTTTTCTGGGGGGATCTCAGTCCTTAGTCATACCTAGTTTGCTTAGAACCCTCACCTAGGTTAAGTAGTATTGACTCATGTGTGCGTGAGTGGGTTTCCGGCATGGAAACTCCACGCCTCCACGAAGGTGGGGGGAGCAATTTTAAGTGGAAAACGGCTATCTAAAACAGTAAATGACAAAATTATATGTATTAATAAAAATACAACAGGTCTTGTCTATGGTTTAGACCCTTAGGATAACGGGTGTCAAGATTTAGGATCCAATATGCTTCTTTTGAAAGAAGCAATTTCTTCCAATTGCCTCCTCTGGATGGACGTGAGACTTGTTCCATGGCAATAACTTGCATGCTGTTCGTGTTACCAGCATGGACTTCTTTAAAGTGTCTGGAGACACCTGACATGTTACGTGTGCTGGAGATGGTTTTGGGGTTCGCTGCTGTGATATGTTCACTGATACGATCTTTTAGCTTCCTCATGGTGCAACCTATATATTGTAGTGAACATTTGGTGCATTGTATCAGGTAGACTAGGTGAGTTGACTCACAGTTCATATAGGTTTTTATTAGAGATGAGCGAGCACTAAAATGCTCGGGTACTCGTTATTCGAGACGAACTTTTCCCGATGCTCGAGTGCTCGTTTCGAGTAACGAGCCCCATTGAAGTCAATGGGAGACTCGAGCAATTTTCAAGGGGACCAAGGCTCTGCACAGGGAAGCTTGGCCAAACACCTGGGAACCTCAGAAAAGGATGGAAACACCACGGAAATGGACAGGAAACAGCAGGGGCAGCATGCATGGATGCCTCTGAGGCTGCTTAAATGCACCATTATGCCAAAATTATGGGCAACAGCATGGCCATGACAGAGTGACAGAATGAAGCTAGATAGCATCTAAAACATCCAATAATTGACCCTGACACTATAGGGGACGGCATGCAGAGGCAGCGGCAGCAGCGGAAGGCTAGAGAGTGGCATGGCGACATACCCTAAATGGACTCAGGCTTCAAACCAATGGGTAGCAGAGAGGAACCAAAGGAGGTGAGCAAGAAGCACTCAAATAATATTGGTACATGATAAAAGTTTGCCAGTATATTTTGTGGATTACACAGCAGGGTGGCGACAAAGTTAACATGGAACCCATGAAAACAATCCAAAATTCTGCCTGACACAGCTCGTTTGATAAGGGGACGATGTATGGAGGCAGTGAACTAGTAGTAGATTAAAGGTGCTGCAGTTAAAACTATGTTAGTTGGTTCTTGGCATGGAGCTGGCGCTCCGCTGCCAGGCGAGCTTTCGCCAATCCAAGCCCCTGTCTCTAGGCTACTCCCCAAACAGCACTTCTAAGAACCTTTCGGATAAGATCAAGTGTAGTAGCGTTCTTATAAGTTTGGGATATGGCGGGTGAGGGGAATGTAAACATCTGCGCAAGAAGCGCTGAAATAATATCCGTAAATGAAAAAAGTTTTCCAGTATATTTTGTGGCTTACACAGCAGGGTGGCGACAAAGTTAACAAGTTTGATGTGGAATGCCCTGCAATAGCTCTTGGGCGGTGTGCCTTTTATCACCTAGGCTCAGCAGTTTGAGCACCGCCTGCTGTCGCTTAGCAACGGCACTGCTGCTGTGCCTAGAGCTACCGACTGATGGCGCCATGCCCACGGATGGTAATTCGGAGGAGGAGGAGGTGGAGGAGGGGTGGGAGGATTTGGAGGTATAGTAGGCCTTTGAGACCTGGACCGAGGTAGGCCCCGCAATCCTCTGCGTCGGCAGTATATGACCAGCCCCAGGGTCAGACTCGGTCCCAGCCTGCACCAAGTTAAGTGTAGTAGCGTTCTTATAAGTTTGGGATATGGCGGGTGAGGGGAATGTAAACAGATGCGCAAGAAGCGCATGATGCGCATGGAGCTGGCGCTCCGCTGCTAGGCGAGCTTTCGCCAATCCAAGCCCCTGTCTCTAGGCTACTCCCCAAACAGCACTTCTAAGAACCTTTTGTATAAGATCAAGTGTAGTAGCGTTCTTATAAGTTTAGGATATGGCGGGTGAGGGGAATGTAAACAGATGCGCAAGAAGCGCTGAAATAATATCCGTAAATGGTAAAAGTTTGCCAGTGTATTTTGTGGATAACACAGCAGGGTGGCGACAAAGTTAACAACTTTGATGTGGAATCCATGAAAACAACCCAAATTTCGGCCTGACAAACCTCGTTTGATAAAGGGACGATGTATGGAGGCAGCTATATGGACGACTTTTGGAGGTAGCAATGGAGACAACGTGTGGAGGCTGCTATGGAGACAATTCAATTTGGATAGTGCCTGTATGTGGCAGTCCAAAAAATTTTTGAAACCAGAGGAGCAGGTAGGTGGCCCTCCAGAAAAATGGAATAGATTGAGTGCCTGTATGTGGCAGTCCAAAAAATTTTTCAAACCAGAGGAGCAGGTAGGTGGCCCTCCAGAAAAATGAAATACATTGAGTGCCTGTATGTGGCAGTCCAAAAAAGTTTTCAAACCAGAGGAGCAGGTAGGTGGCCCTCCAGAAAAATGGAATAGATTGAGTGCCTGTATGTGGCAGTCCAAAAAAGTTTTTAAACCAGAGGAGCAGGTAGGTGGCCCTCCAGAAAAATGGAATAGATTGAGTGCCTTTATGTGGCAGTCCAAAAAAGTTTTCAAACCAGAGGAGCAGGTAGGTGGCCCTCCAGAAAAATGGAATAGATTGAGTGCCTGTATGTGGCAGTCCAAAAAATTTTTCAAACCAGAGGAGCAGGTAGGTGGCCCTCCAGAAAAATGGAATAGATTGAGTGCCTGTATGTGGCAGTCCAAAAAAGTTTTTAAACCAGAGGAGCAGGTAGGTGGCCCTCCAGAAAAATGGAATAGATTGAGTGCCTGTATGTGGCAGTCCAAAAAAGTTTTTAAACCAGAGGAGCAGGTAGGTGGCCCTCCAGAAAAATGGAATAGATTGAGTGCCTGTATGTGGCAGTCCCAAAAAATTGTTTAAAACAGAGGACCGGAAAGGTAGCCCTCCAGAAAAATTGAATAGATTGAGTGCCTGTATGTGGCACTCCCAAAAATTGTTTAAAACAGAGGACCGTGTCGGTGGCCCTCCAGAAAAATTAAATGCATAAAGTACTATACCTAGAGCCAGTGGGCCCTGTCAAAAAACAGCCAGTTTCCTCTGCTTTACTGTAGAAAGAGGAGGAGAAGGAGGAAAATGAGGAGGAGGAGGAGTGGATAAATTATTCAGGTTGAGCTTCCTTCACCTGCTGGAGATTTGAAATTAGGAGAAATCCATGCTTTATTCATCTTGATAAGCGTCAGCCTGTCAGCGCTGTCAGTCGACAGGCGTGTACGCTTATCGGTGATGATGCCACCAGCTGCACTGAAAACCCGCTCTGACAAGACGCTAGCGGCAGGGCAGGCAAGAACCTCCAAGGCGTAGAGCGCCAGTTCGTGCCACATGTCCAGCTTTGAAACCCAGTAGTTGTAGGGAGCTGTGTGATCATTTAGGACGATGGTATGGTCAGCTACGTACTCCCTCACCATCTTTCTGTAAAGATCAGCCCTACTCTGCCGAGACTGGGGACAGGTGACAGTGTCTTGCTGGGGTGACATAAAGCTGGCAAAAGCCTTGTAAAGCGTACCCTTGCCAGTGCTGGACAAGCTGCCTGCTCGCCTACTCTCCCTCGCTACTTGTCCCGCAGAACTACGCACTCTGCCGCTAGCGCTGTCAGAAGGGAAATACTGTTTCAGCTTGTGCACCAGGGCCTGCTGGTATTCATGCATTCTCACACTCCTTTCCTCTCCAGGGATGAGAGTGGAAAGATTTTGCTTGTACCGTGGGTCCAGGAGAGTGAACACCCAGTAATCGGTGCTGGAATAAATTCTTTGAACGCGAGGGTCACGGGATAGGCAGCCTAGCATGAAATCTGCCATATGCGCCAGAGTACCAACGCGTAAGAATTCACTCCCCTCACTGGCCTGACTGTCCATTTCCTCCTCCTCCAACTCCTCCAACTCCTCTTCTTCTGCCCATACACGCTCAACAGTGTAGGACTCAACAATGGTCCCCTCTTGTGTCTCGCCAACATTCTCCTCCTCTTCCTCCTCATCCTCCTCCACCTCCACCTCCTCCGATATGCGCTGAGAAACAGACCTAAGGGTGCTTTGGCTATCAACAAGGGAATCTTCTTCCCCTGTCTCTTGTGAGGAGCGCAAAGCTTCCGACTTCATGCTGACCAGAGAGTTTTTCAACAGGCCAAGCAGCGGGATGGTGAGGCTGATGATGGCGGCATCGCCACTGACCATCTGTGTTGACTCCTCAAAGTTACTCAGCACCTGACAGATATCAGACATCCACGTTCACTCCTCATTGTAGACTTGAGGAAGCTGACTGACCTGACTACCAGTTCTGGTGGAAGTTGACATCTGGCAGTCTACAATCGCTCGGCGCTGCTGGTAAACTCTGGATAACATGGTCAGTGTTGAATTCCACCTCGTGGGCACGTCGCACAACAGTCGGTGAGCGGGCAGTTGGAGGCGGCGCTGCGCTGCCCTGAGAGTGGCAGCATCTGTGCTGGACTTCCTGAAATGCGCACAGATGCGGCGCACGTTCGTGAGCAAATCAGACAGATTGGGTTATGTCTTGAGGAAACGCTGAACTATCAGATTTAACACATGGGCCAGGCATGGCACATGTGTCAGTCTGCCGAGTTGCAGAGCCGCCACCAGGTTACGGCCGTTGTCACACACAACCATGCCTGGCTTCAGGTTCAGCGGTGCCAGCCACAGATCAGTCTGCGCCGTGATGCCCTGTAATAGTTCTTGGGCGGTGTGCCTTTTATCGCCTAGGCTCAGCAGTTTGAGCACCGCCTGCTGTCGCTTAGCGACGGCACTGCTGCTGTGCCTAGAGCTACCGACTGATGGCGCCATGCCCACGGATGGTCGTTCGGAGGAGGAGGTGGAGGAGGGGTGGGAGGAGGCATAGTAGGCCTCAAACACCTGGACCGAGGTAGGCCCCGCAATCCTCGGCGTCGGCAGTATATGACCAGCCGCAGGGTCACACTCGGTCCCAGCCTCCACCAAGTTAACCCAATGTGCCGTCAGAGATATATAGTGGCCCTGCCCGGCAGCACTCGTCCACGTGTCCGTGGTCAGGTGGACCTTGTCAGAAACGGCGTTGGTCAGGGCACGGATTATGTTGTCTGACACGTGCTGGTGCAGGGCTGGGATGGCACATCGGGAAAAGTAGTGGCGGCTGGGGACCGAATACCGAGGGGCGGCCGCCGCCATGAGGCTGCGAAAGGCCTCGGTCTCTACTAGCCTATAGGGCAGCATCTCCAGGCTTAGCAATCTGGAGATGTGCACATTAAGGGCTTGGGCGTGTGCGGGTGGGTTGCACTATATTTGCGTTTCCGCTCCAGCGTCTGGGGTATGGAGAGCTGAACGCTGGTGGATGCTGTGGAGGATCGTGGAGGTGACGATGGGGTTTTTGTGGCAGGGTCCTGGGCAGGGGGCTGACTATGAGCTGACACAGGGGAAGGAGCAGTGGTGTGCACGGCCGGAGGTGAACGCGCTTGTTGCCACTGAGTGGGGTGTTTAGCATTCATATGCCTGCGCATACTGGTGGTAGTTAAGCTAGTAGTGGTGGAACCCCTGCTGATCCTGGTTTGGCAAATGTGGCACACCACAGTCCGTCGGTCATCCGGTGTTTCCTTAAAGAACCTCCAGACTTCTGAAAATCTAGCCCTCGCCGCAGGAGCCCTCGCCACGGGAGCTTCACTAGTTGACACATTTGGCGCTGATGCACCAGCTCTGGCCCTGCCTCTCCGTCTGGCCCCACCACTGCCTCTTCCAACCTGTTCTGGTCGAGGACTCTCCTCCGCCTCAGAAGCACTGTGTTCACCCGGCCTCTCAACCCAGCTTGGGTCTGTCACCTCATCATCCTCCGATCCCTCAGTCTGCTCCCCCCTCGGACTTCCTGCCCTGACAACAACTTCCCCACTGTCTGACAACCGTGTCTCCTCATCGTCGGACACCTCTTTACACACTTCTTCCACTACGTCAACAAGGTCATCATCACCCACAGACTGCGACTGGTGGAAAACCTGGGCATCGGAAAATTGCTCATCAGCAACCGGACAAGTGGTTTGTGACTGTGGGAAGGGTCCAGAAAACAGTTCCTCAGAGTATGCCGGTTCAAATGGCAAATTTTGCTGGGAGGGGGCAGACTGGGGGGGAGGAGGCTGAGGTGCAGGAGCTGGAGGAGTGCCGATTTCGGTGACATGGGTGGACTGCGTGGAAGACTGACTGGTGGACAAATTGCTCGAAGCATTGTCGGCAATCCACGACATCACCTGTTCGCACTGTTCTGGCCTCAACAGTGCTCTACCACGATTCCCAGTAACTTCAGACATGAACCTAGGGAGTGTAGCTCTGCGGCGTTCCCCTGCTCCCTCATAAGCAGGTGGTGTCTCACCCCGCCCAGGACCACGGCCTCTGACCCCTGCAGTAGTTGGACGCCCACGTCCCCGCCCTCGTCCTCTACCCCTAGCCCTCGGGTTAAACATTTTGAAAATGAGAGTTATAACTTGTATTTTTTTTTTAACTTTTTTTTTTTGTTTTTTTTTTGTGTTTTTTAGTTTTTAAAACCAAACGATGCTATCCTATTGCTATGGCTATTTTCTAGCCAAGTATTACAGCACACTACTATGCCAGATGAGATGACGCTGAGTTATGAAAAAAATAAACGTAAAATAAAAAAGGAAATGGCAGACTGTGCCTAATTGAAATACAACCCCGGGCTCTAATAAATTTTCCCACTTCGGTCTTTGCGATGGATATGTGCGTCACTAAAACACAGTGGTCGCAAGTCTGACTCCAAATTGCTCCCAATTTGATAGTAGATGCACTGCAGCAAGTACAGCCACCAGCAGATCAACCAGAAATCAAATATATATAACGCTACTGTAGGCGTAATTAAGACGTTTGTATTCTCCTATGGCTATTTTCTAGCCAAGTATTACAGCACACTACTATGCCAGATGAGATGACGCTGAGTTATGAAAAAAATAAACGTAAAATAAAAAGAAACTGGCAGAATGTGCCTAATTGAAATACAACCCCGGGCCCTAATAAATTTTCCCATTTCGGTCTTTGCGATGGATATGTGCGTCACTAAAACACAGTGGTCGCAAGTCTGACTCCAAATTGCTCCCAATTTGATAGTAGATGCACTGCAGCAAGTACAGCCACCAGCAGATCAACCAGAAATCAAATATATATAACGCTACTGTAGGCGTAATTAAGACGTTTGTATTCTCCTATGGCTATTTTCTAGCCAAGTATTACAGCACACTACTATGCCAGATGAGATGACGCTGAGTTATGAAAAAAATAAACGTAAAATAAAAAGAAACTGGCAGACTGTGCCTAATTGAAATACAACCCCGGGCCCTAATAAATTTTCCCACTTCGGTCTTTGCGATGGATATGTGCGTCACTAAAACACAGTGGTCGCAAGTCTGACTCCAAATTGCTCCCAATTTGATAGTAGATGCACTGCAGCAAGTACAGCCACCAGCAGATCAACCAGAAATCAAATATATATAACGCTACTGTAGGCGTAATTAAGACGTTTGTATTCTCCTATGGCTATTTTCTAGCCAAGTATTACAGCACACTACTATGCCAGATGAGATGACGCTGAGTTATGAAAAAAATAAACGTAAAATAAAAAGAAACTGGCAGACTGTGCCTAATTGAAATACAACCCCGGGCCCTAATAAATTTTCCCACTTCGGTCTTTGCGATGGATATGTGCGTCACTAAAACACAGTGGTCGCAAGTCTGACTCCAAATTGCTCCCAATTTGATAGTAGATGCACTGCAGCAAGTACAGCCACCAGCAGATCAACCAGAAATCAAATATATATAACGCTACTGTAGGCGTAATTAAGACGTTTGTATTCTCCTATGGCTATTTTCTAGCCAAGTATTACAGCACACTACTATGCCAGATGAGATGACGCTGAGTTATGAAAAAAATAAACGTAAAATAAAAAGAAACTGGCAGACTGTGCCTAATTGAAATACAACCCCGGGCCCTAATAAATTTTCCCACTTCGGTCTTTGCGATGGATATGTGCGTCACTAAAACACAGTGGTCGCAAGTCTGACTCCAAATTGCTCCCAATTTGATAGTAGATGCACTGCAGCAAGTACAGCCACCAGCAGATCAACCAGAAATCAAATATATATAACGCTACTGTAGGCGTAATTAAGACGTTTTTATTCTCCTATGGCTATTTTCTAGCCAAGTATTACAGCACACTACTATGCCAGATGAGATGACGCTGAGTTATGAAAAAAATAAACGTAAAATAAAAAGAAACTGGCAGACTGTGCCTAATTGAAATACAACCCCGGGCCCTAATAAATTTTCCCACTTCGGTCTTTGCGATGGATATGTGCGTCACTAAAACACAGTGGTCGTAAGTCTGACTCCAAATTGCTCCCAATTTGATAGTAGATGCACTGCAGCAAGTACAGCCACCAGCAGATCAACCAGAAATCAAATATATATAACGCTACTGTAGGCGTAATTAAGACGTTTGTATTCTCCTATGGCTATTTTCTAGCCAAGTATTACAGCACACTACTATGCCAGATGAGATGACGCTGAGTTATGAAAAAAATAAACGTAAAATAAAAAGAAACTGGCAGACTGTGCCTAATTCTACTCAAACCCCTAATAAATTTTCCCACTTTGGTGTTTGAGGTGGATATGTGTGTCACTAAGAGCTAAACACAACGGTAGCAAGTCCCCCTGCTAATTCCTCACAATATGGTACTAGCTGCAAATAAAAAAAAAAAAAAATTATAACGTTATTGTAGCCCTAAGAAGGGCTGTTGGGTTCTTTTAGAATCACTCCTGCCTAACAGTAAGCTAATAGAACACCCTAACGCTTTCCCTGAGCAGCAGCAGCTCTCTCCCTAGCGGCATCCAGACAGAGAATGATCCGAGCAGCGCGGGCAGCGGCTAGTCTATCCCAGGGTCACCTGATCTGGCCAGCCAACCACTGCTATCTACGTGTAAGGGTACCACGTCATGCTGGGTGGAGTGCAGAGTCTCCTGGCTTGTGATTGGCTCTGTTTCTGGCCGCCAAAAAGCAAAACGGCGGGAGCTGCCATTTTCTCGAGCGGGCGAAATACTCGTCCGAGCAACGAGCAGTTACGAGTACGCTAATGCTCGATCGAGCATCAAGCTCGGACGAGTATGTTCGCTCATCTCTAGTTTTTATATTGTAGGTACTGTTGGTGCTATATGAGGAGAAACATGTAGTTTTGCTGACATATTTACAGATGTTGCAGCGTAAACCACCACAGCAGAAGCTGCCAGTTGTTCGGAGCCATGTATTTTTATTTCTGTGCAGGATGTTGGAAAATGTGTTGGGGGAAAGAATATCCCCTAATGTTTTAGCTTTTGTGGAGACAAATGAGACACCCCTTTCAAGAATTTTTGCAAGTGTTGGTTCATGTTGCAGGAGGGGTAAGTGTCTTTTTATTATGTCAGTAATTTCATAGAACTGTGCACTAAATTCCGAACTGAAAGTAAGAGTGGATCTATTTTGTGTAGTTTTAGACTGTCTCCTGGTCTGGAATTCGGACCAGGAGGCAGTCGTCGACTTCATACATTATATTAACAGTAATCCATACAACCTTAAATTCACGTATGAATTCAAAAAGAATACCATTTCATTTTTAGACATTTCCCTAATAGGAAATAACACATTGGGCAAAGTGCAGACTTCACTCTTTCGCAAAAAAACGTCAGGAAACACCCCTCTACATTCCAAAAGCTGCCATGCCCCCCATACAATAAAAAACCTCCCCATAGGTGAATATGTCCGGGCCAAAAGAGCCTGCACCACTGAGTCTCAATACAAAGCAGAGTGTCACACAATAACAGAAAGACTTAAACATAGAGGCTATTCCAAAAAGCTATGCAAGCGGGCCATGTACATAGTCAGTAAAAGAACCCGGTCTGATTATTTACAAATCAAAACTAAAACTACACAAAATAGATCCACTCTTACTTTCAGTTCGGAATTTAGTGCACAGTTCTATGAAATTACTGACATAATAAAAAGACACTTACCCCTCCTGCAACATGAACCAACACTTGCAAAAATTCTTGAAGGGGGTGTCTCATTTGTCTCCACAAAAGCTAAAACATTAGGGGATATTCTTTCCCCCAACACATTTTCCAACATCCTGCACAGAAATAAAAATACATGGCTCCGAACAACTGGCAGCTTCTGCTGTGGTGGTTTACGCTGCAACATCTGTAAATATGTCAGCAAAACTACATGTTTCTCCTCATATAGCACCAACAGTACCTACAATATAAAAACCTATATGAACTGTGAGTCAACTCACCTAGTCTACCTGATACAATGCACCAAATGTTCACTACAATATATAGGTTGCACCATGAGGAAGCTAAAAGATCGTATCAGTGAACATATCACAGCAGCGAACCCCAAAACCATCTCCAGCACACGTAACATGTCAGGTGTCTCCAGACACTTTAAAGAAGTCCATGCTGGTAACACGAACAGCATGCAAGTTATTGCCATGGAACAAGTCTCACGTCCATCCAGAGGAGGCAATTGGAAGAAATTGCTTCTTTCAAAAGAAGCATATTGGATCCTAAATCTTGACACCCGTTATCCTAAGGGTCTAAACCATAGACAAGACCTGTTGTATTTTTATTAATACATATAATTTTGTCATTTACTGTTTTAGATAGCCGTTTTCCACTTAAAATTGCTCCCCCCACCTTCGTGGAGGCGTGGAGTTTCCATGCCGGAAACCCACTCACGCACACATGAGTTAATACTACTTAACCTAGGTGAGGGTTCTAAGCAAACTAGGTATGACTAAGGACTGAGATCCCCCCAGAAAAGTCCGAAAAGCGTTACCTCTGCTGCACTTTTTTCGTGTTTCACTGCCTACCGCTGTGTCCATGCCTTTCCATGCTATTTAGCATCATTTTAATATATATTTTTCTCTTCAATAAATGTTCCACATGATTTTATACAGTCGCTTACCCTTGGATTTTTTCACATGAGTGCCGGTTTCCCGACTTGTTTCTCCTCCTCCTGCCTCTTATATGATATATCATACCGGACCACCGGAGCAGTGAATGGGATCACACCGTGCACCTGGCCTTGGATTTCCACTACAAGCAACTGCAGCCAACAAAGGGTGAGCCGTTACCACATTTTTGTTCTTTTTTCCTTATGCATTATAGTAGTTATATTCCTGTACATAGGGGCAGTATTATAGTAGTTATATTCCTGTACATAGGGGGCAGTATTATAGTAGTTATATTCCTGTACATAGGAGGCAGTATTATAGTAGTTATATTCTTGTACATAGGGGGCAGTATTATAGTAGTTATATTCCTGTACATAGGGGGCAGTAGTATAGTAGTTATATTCCTGTACATAGGGGGCAGTATTATAGTAGTTATATTCTTGTACATTGGGGGCAGTATTATAGTAGTTATATTCCTGTACATAGGGGGCAGTGTTATAGTAGTTATATTCCTGTACATAGGGGGCAATATTATAGTAGTTATATTCTTGTACATAGGGGAGAGTATTATAGTAGTTATATTCTTGTACATAGGGGGCAGTATTATAGTAGTTATATTCCTGTACATAGGGGGCAGTATTATAGTAGTTATAGTCTTGTACATAGGGAGCAGTATTATAGTAGTTATTTTCCTGTACATAGGGGGCAGTATTATAGTAGTTATATTCTTGTACATAGGGGGCAGTATTATAGTAGTTATATCCTTGTACATAGGGGGCAGTATTATAGTAGTTATATTCCTGTACATAGGGGGCAGTATTATAGTAGTTATATTCTTGTACATACGGGGCAGTATTATAGTAGTTATATTCCTGTACATAGGGGGCAGTATTATAGTAGTTATATTCCTGTACATAGGGGGCAGTATTATAGTAGTTATATTCCTGTACATAGGTGGCAGTATTATAGGGGGCAGTATTATAGTAGTTATATTCCTGTACATAGGGGGCAGTATTATAGTAGTTATATCCCTGTACATAGGGGGCAGTATTATAGTAGTTATATTCCTGTACATAGGGGGCAGTATTATAGTAGTTATATTCCTGTACATAGGGGGCAGTATTATAGTAGTTATATTCCTGTACATAGGGGGCAGTATTATAGTAGTTATATTCCTGTACATAGGGGGCAGTATTATAGTAGTTATATTCTTGTACATAAAATGTAGTATTACAATATATTTTACTTAAGGGCAGTATTAGTTGTGTGCTCTTATAAAAGAAGCGTTATTCTTGTATAAGGGAGGTAGTATGAGTGTCTTTCTCTGCGCTGTTTAGTAACTCCACCCACATCACCAGGTCACGCCTACTTGTTTTGACCCCGCCCACAGAATGGGGCCACCTTTACATTTTTTTCCAGGGCCACTTTAAATTCCCAGTCCGCCCCTGGCCAGGGCCAACTGGCTCTAGCTATAGTACTCTATGTATTTAATTTTTCTGGAGGGCCACCTACCTGGTCCTCTGTTTTAAACAATTTTTGGGAGTGCCACATACAGGCACTCAATCTATTTAATTTTTCTGGAGCACCACCTACCTGCTCCTCTGGTTTGAAAACTTTTTTGGACTGCCACATACAGGCACTCAATCTATTTAATTTTTCTGGAGGACCACCTACCTGCTCCTCTGGTTTGAAAACTTTTTTGCACTGCCACATACAGGCACTATCCAAATTAAATTGTCTCCATAGCAGCCTCCACACGTCGTCTTTTTAGCTGCCTCCACGCGTTGTCTCCGTTGCTACCTCCACACGTCATCGCCATAGCTGCCTCCAAATGTCGTCCATATAGCTGCCTCCATACATCATCCCCTTAGCAAATGAGCTATGTCAGGCAGAATTTTGGGCTGTTTTCATGGCTTCCACATCAAACTTGTTAACTTTGTCGCCACCCTGCTGTGTTATCCACAAAATATACTGGCAAACTTTTATCATTTACCGATATTATTTCAGCGCTTCTTGCGCATCTGTTTACATTCCCCTCACCCGCCATAACCCAAACTTATAAGAACACTACTACACTTGATCTTATACAAAAGGTTCTTAGAAGTGCTGTTTGGGGAGTAGCCGAGAGACAGGGGCTTGGATAGGCGAAAGCTCGCCTGGCAGTGGAGCGCCAGCTCCATCCCAAGATCCAACTAACATAGTTTTAACTGCAGCACCTTTAATCTACTACTAGTTCACTGCCTCCATACATCGTCCCCTTGTCAAACGAGCTATGTCAGGCAGAATTTTGGATTGTTTTCATGGCTTCCACATCAAACTTGTTAACTTTGTCGCCACCCTGCTGTGTTATCCACAAAATATACTGGCAAACTTTTATCATATACCGATATTATTTCAGCGCTTCTTGCGCATCTGTTTACATTCCCCTCACCCGCCATAACCCAAACTTATAAGAACACTACTACACTTGATCTTATACAAAAGGTTCTTAGAAGTGCTGTTTGGGGAGTAGCCGAGAGACAGGGGCTTAGATAGGCGAACGCTCGCCTGGCAGCGGAGCGCCAGCTCCATCCCAAGATCCAACTAACATAGTTTTAACTGCAGCACCTTTAATCTACTACTAGTCCACTGCCTCCATACATCGTCCCCTTATCAAACGAGCTGTGTCAGGCAGAATTTTCAGGTGCTTCACCAGATACATAGTGGAACTCGGCCCATCTGTCGCCGCCATGCTGGAGACCTGAAGTTGCAATCATAGCAGCGCAATATGGATGCCCCATACTGTCGCTCTTAATCATGGAAGTCATCTCCATGGCTGCCTCCACATGTCGTTCCCTTATCAAAAGAGCTGTGTCAGGCTCCTTTTTTCGGGTGTTTCACCAGATACGTTATGGAACTTGGTCACTATGTCGCCACCATGCTGTGTTATTGACTAAATATACCGTCAACCTTTTGTTCACATAGGAAATCATTTCAGCGCTTCTTGCTAACCTCCTTTGGTTCCTCTCTGCCACCCATTGGTTTGAAGCCTGAGTCCATTTAGGGTATGTCGCCATGACACTCTCTAGCCTGCCGCTGCTGCCGCTGCCTCTGCATGCCGTCCCCTATAGTGTCAGGGTCAATTATTGCATGTTTTAGATGCTATCTAGCCTCATTCGGTCACTCTCTCATGGCCATTCTGTTGCCCATAATTTTGGCATAATGGTACGATTAAGCAGCCTCAGAGGCATCCATGCATGCTGCCCCTGCTGTTTCCTGTCCATTTCCGTGGTGTTTCCATCCTTTTCTGAGGTTCCCAAGTGTTTGGCCAAGCTTCCCTGTGCAGAGCCTTGGTCCCCTTGAAAAATGCTTGAGTTTCTCATTGACTTTAATGGGGCTCGTTATTCGAGACGAGCACTCGGGCATCGGGAAAAGTTCGTCTTGAATAACGAGCACCCGAGCATTTTAGTGCTCGCTCATCTCTATTTATAATATTTTCATAAATTTACAAAAATTAAAACCTTCTGTACAAAAAGTAAAAAATCCTACATTTTGCCATGTTCTGGCACTAATAACTTTTCCATATTTCAGTGCACGGAGCAGGGGGTAGTGTCATTTTTTGCGACTTTTGATGACATTTTTAAAGCTATCATTTTGAGGACTGTACGGGCTTCTGATCACTTTTTATAGAAACTTTTATATTTTTCAAAATGGCAAAAAAGTGGCACTTTTGACTTTGGGCGCTATTTTCCGTTACAAGGTTATACGCCGTGAAAAATAGTTATTATATTTTGACATTTTGGCACGCGATAATACCAAACATGTTTATGATTCTTACTGTTTATTTGCTTTTATATGTGATCTAGGGAAAGGGGGGGTGATTTAAACCTTTACTTTTTTTTTTACTGTACTGCAGTATATAGCAATAATACAATGATTTCTAACAGCCTGCCATCTGCCAACAGGTTGGAAGAGGCAGTGGTGGGGCCAGATGGAGAGGCAGGGCCAGAGATGTTGCATCAGCGCCAAATGTTTCACGTAGTGAAGCTCCCGTGGCGAGGGCTAGATTTTCAGAAGTCTGGAGGTTCTTTAAAGAAACACCGGATGACCGACGGACTGTGGTGTGCAACCTGTGCCAAACCAGGATCAGCAGGGGTTCCACCACTACTAGCTTAACTACCACCAGTATGCGCAGGCATATGAATGCTAAACACCCCACTCAATGGCACCAAGCCCGTTCACCTCCGGCCGGGCACACCACTGCTCCTTCCCCTGTGTCATCTGCTAGTCAGCCCTCTGCCCAGGACCACGGCCCAAACACCACCAGCAGCGCAGAGCAATTGTAGACTGCCAGATGTCAACTTCCACCAGAACTGGTAGTCAGGTCAGTCAGCTTCCTCAAGTCTACAATGAGGAGTGGACGTGGATGTCTGATATCTGTCAGGTGCTGAGTAACTTTGAGGAGTCAACAGAGATGGTCAGTGGCGATGCCGCCATCATCAGCCTCACCATCCCGCTGCTTGGCCTGTTGAAAAACTCTCTGGTCAGCATGAAGTCGGAAGCTTTGCGCTCGTCACAAGAGACGGGGGAAGAAGATTCCCTTGTTGATAGCCAAAGCACCCTCAGGTCTGTTTCTCAGCGCATATTGGAGGAGGTGGAGGAGGATGAGGAGGGAGAGGAGGAGAATGTTGGCGAGACAAAAGAGGGGACCATTGTTCAGTCCTTCACTGTTCAGCGTGTATGGGCAGAAGAAGAGGAGTTGGAGGAGGAGGAAATGGAGAGTCAGGCCAGTGAGGGGAGTGAATTCTTGTGCGTTGGGAATTTATTCCAGCACCGATTACTGGGTATTCACTCTCCTGGACCCACGGTTCAAGCAAAATCTTTCCACTCTCATCCCTGGAGAGGAAAGGAGTGTGAGAATGCATGAATACCAGCAGGCCCTGGTGCACAAGCTGAAACAGTATTTCCCTTCTGACAGTGCTAGCGGCAGAGGGCGTACTTCTGCAGGACAAGTAGCGAGGGAGAGTAGGCGAGCAGGCAGCTTGTCCCACACTGGCAGGGGTACGCTTTACAAGGCCTTTGCCAGTTTTATGTCACCCCAGCAAGACACTGTCACCTGTCCCCAGTCTCGGCAGAGTAGGGCTGATCTTTACAGAAAGATGGTGAGGGAGTACGTAGCTACCATACCATCGTCCTAAATGATCACACAGCTCCCTACAACTACTGGGTTTCAAAGCTGGACATGTGGCACGAACTGGCGCTGTACGCCTTGGAGGTTCTTGCCTGCCCTGCCGCTAGCGTGTTGCCCGAGCGGGTTTTCAGTGCAGCTGGTGGCATCATCACCGATAAGCGTACACGCCTGTCGACTGACAGCGCTGACAGGCTGACGCTTATCAAGATGAATAAAGCCTGGATTTCTCAGGATTTCCATTCTCCACCAGGTGAAAGAAGCTCAACCTGAATAATGTATGCACTCCTCCTCCTCATTGTCCTCCTTCTTCTCCTCTTTGTACACTAAAGCAGAGGAAAATTGCTATTTTTTGCCAGGGCCAACTGGCTCTAGCTATAGTACTCTATGTATTTAATTTTTCTGGAGGGCCACCTACCTGGTCCTCTGTTTTAAACAATTTTTGGGAGTGCCACATACAGGCACTCAATCTATTTAATTTTTCTGGAGGACCACCTACCTGCTCCTCTGGTTTGAAAACTTTTTTGGACTGCCACATACAGGCACTCAATCTATTTAATTTTTCTGGAGGACCACCTACCTGCTCCTCTGGTTTGAAAACTTTTTTGCACTGCCACATACAGGCACTATCCAAATTAAATTGTCTCCATAGCAGCCTCCACACGTCGTCTTTTTAGCTGCCTCCACGCGTTGTCTCCGTTGCTACCTCCACACGTCATCGCCATAGCTGCCTCCAAATGTCGTCCATATAGCTGCCTCCATACATCATCCCCTTAGCAAATGAGCTATGTCAGGCAGAATTTTGGGCTGTTTTCATGGCTTCCACATCAAACTTGTTAACTTTGTCGCCACCCTGCTGTGTTATCCACAAAATATACTGGCAAACTTTTATCATTTACCGATATTATTTCAGCGCTTCTTGCGCATCTGTTTACATTCCCCTCACCCGCCATAACCCAAACTTATAAGAACACTACTACACTTGATCTTATAGAAAAAAGGTTCTTAGAAGTGCTGTTTGGGGAGTAGCCGAGAGACAGGGGCTTGGATAGGCGAAAGCTCGCCTGGCAGTGGAGCGCCAGCTCCATCCCAAGATCCAACTAACATAGTTTTAACTGCAGCACCTTTAATCTACTACTAGTCCACTGCCTCCATACATCGTCCCCTTATCAAACGAGCTGTGTCAGGCAGAATTTTCAGGTGTTTCACCAGATACATAGTGTAACTCGGCCCATCTGTCGCCGCCATGCTGGAGACCTGAAGTTGCAATCATAGCAGCGCAATATGGATGCCCCATACTGTCGCTCTTAATCATGGAAGTCATCTCCATGGCTGCCTCCACATGTCGTTCCCTTATCAAAAGAGCTGTGTCAGGCTCCTTTTTTCGGGTGTTTCACCAGATACGTTATGGAACTTGGTCACTATGTCGCCACCATGCTGTGTTATTGACTAAATATACCGTCAACCTTTTGTTCACATAGGAAATCATTTCAGCGCTTCTTGCTAACCTCCTTTGGTTCCTCTCTGCCACCCATTGGTTTGAAGCCTGAGTCCATTTAGGGTATGTCGCCATGACACTCTCTAGCCTGCCGCTGCTGCCGCTGCCTCTGCATGCCGTCCCCTATAGTGTCAGGGTCAATTATTGCATGTTTTAGATGCTATCTAGCCTCATTCGGTCACTCTCTCATGGCCATTCTGTTGCCCATAATTTTGGCATAATGGTACGATTAAGCAGCCTCAGAGGCATCCATGCATGCTGCCCCTGCTGTTTCCTGTCCATTTCCGTGGTGTTTCCATCCTTTTCTGAGGTTCCCAAGTGTTTGGCCAAGCTTCCCTGTGCAGAGCCTTGGTCCCCTTGAAAAATGCTTGAGTTTCTCATTGACTTTAATGGGGCTCGTTATTCGAGACGAGCACTCGGGCATCGGGAAAAGTTCGTCTTGAATAACGAGCACCCGAGCATTTTAGTGCTCGCTCATCTCTATTTATAATATTTTCATACATTTACAAAAATTAAAACCTTCTGTACAAAAAGTAAAAAATCCTACATTTTGCCATGTTCTGGCACTAATAACTTTTCCATATTTCAGTGCACGGAGCAGGGGGTAGTGTCATTTTTTGCGACTTTTGATGACATTTTTAAAGCTATCATTTTGAGGACTGTACGGGCTTCTGATCACTTTTTATAGAAACTTTTATATTTTTCAAAATGGCAAAAAAGTGGCACTTTTGACTTTGGGCGCTATTTTCCGTTACAAGGTTTATACGCCGTGAAAAATAGTTATTATATTTTGACATTTTGGCACGCGATAATACCAAACATGTTTATGATTCTTACTGTTTATTTGCTTTTATATGTGATCTAGGGAAAGGGGGGGGGATTTAAACCTTTACTTTTTTTTTTACTGTACTGCAGTATATAGCAATAATACAATGATTTCTAACAGCCTGCCATCTGCCAACAGGTTGGAAGAGGCAGTGGTGGGGCCAAATGGAGAGGCAGGGCCAGAGATGTTGCATCAGCGCCAAATGTTTCACGTAGTGAAGCTCCCGTGGCGAGGGCTAGATTTTCAGAAGTCTGGAGGTTCTTTAAAGAAACACCGGATGACCGACGGACTGTGGTGTGCAACCTGTGCCAAACCAGGATCAGCAGGGGTTCCACCACTACTAGCTTAACTACCACCAGTATGCGCAGGCATATGAATGCTAAACACCCCACTCAATGGCACCAAGCCCGTTCACCTCCGGCCGGGCACACCACTGCTCCTTCCCCTGTGTCATCTGCTAGTCAGCCCTCTGCCCAGGACCCCGGCCCAAACACCACCAGCAGCGCAGAGCAATTGTAGACTGCCAGATGTCAACTTCCACCAGAACTGGTAGTCAGGTCAGTCAGCTTCCTCAAGTCTACAATGAGGAGTGGACGTGGATGTCTGATATCTGTCAGGTGCTGAGTAACTTTGAGGAGTCAACAGAGATGGTCAGTGGCGATGCCGCCATCATCAGCCTCACCATCCCGCTGCTTGGCCTGTTGAAAAACTCTCTGGTCAGCATGAAGTCGGAAGCTTTGCGCTCGTCACAAGAGACGGGGGAAGAAGATTCCCTTGTTGATAGCCAAAGCACCCTCAGGTCTGTTTCTCAGCGCATATTGGAGGAGGTGGAGGAGGATGAGGAGGGAGAGGAGGAGAATGTTGGCGAGACAAAAGAGGGGACCATTGTTCAGTCCTTCACTGTTCAGCGTGTATGGGCAGAAGAAGAGGAGTTGGAGGAGGAGGAAATGGAGAGTCAGGCCAGTGAGGGGAGTGAATTCTTGTGCGTTGGGAATTTATTCCAGCACCGATTACTGGGTATTCACTCTCCTGGACCCACGGTTCAAGCAAAATCTTTCCACCCTCATCCCTGGAGAGGAAAGGAGTGTGAGAATGCATGAATACCAGCAGGCCCTGGTGCACAAGCTGAAACAGTATTTCCCTTCTGACAGTGCTAGCGGCAGAGGGCGTACTTCTGCAGGACAAGTAGCGAGGGAGAGTAGGCGAGCAGGCAGCTTGTCCCACACTGGCAGGGGTACGCTTTACAAGGCCTTTGCCAGTTTTATGTCACCCCAGCAAGACACTGTCACCTGTCCCCAGTCTCGGCAGAGTAGGGCTGATCTTTACAGAAAGATGGTGAGGGAGTACGTAGCTACCATACCATCGTCCTAAATGATCACACAGCTCCCTACAACTACTGGGTTTCAAAGCTGGACATGTGGCACGAACTGGCGCTGTACGCCTTGGAGGTTCTTGCCTGCCGCTAGCGTGTTGCCCGAGCGGGTTTTCAGTGCAGCTGGTGGCATCATCACCGATAAGCGTACATGCCTGTCGACTGACAGCGCTGACAGGCTGACACTTATCAAGATGAATAAAGCCTGGATTTCTCAGGATTTCCATTCTCCACCAGGTGAAAGAAGCTCAACCTGAATAATGTATGCACTCCTCCTCCTCATTGTCCTCCTTCTTCTCCTCTTTGTACACTAAAGCAGAGGAAAATTGCTATTTTTTGCCAGGGCCAACTGGCTCTAGCTATAGTACTCTATGTATTTAATTTTTCTGGAGGGCCACCTACCTGGTCCTCTGTTTTAAACAATTTTTGGGAGTGCCACATACAGGCACTCAATCTATTTAATTTTTCTGGAGGACCACCTACCTGCTCCACTGGTTTGAAAACTTTTTTGGACTGCCACATACAGGCACTCAATCTATTTAATTTTTCTGGAGGACCACCTACCTGCTCCTCTGGTTTGAAAACTTTTTTGCACTGCCACATACAGGCACTATCCAAATTAAATTGTCTCCATAGCAGCCTCCACACGTCGTCTTTTTAGCTGCCTCCACGCGTTGTCTCCGTTGCTACCTCCACACGTCATCGCCATAGCTGCCTCCAAATGTCGTCCATATAGCTGCCTCCATACATCATCCCCTTAGCAAATGAGCTATGTCAGGCAGAATTTTGGGCTGTTTTCATGGCTTCCACATCAAACTTGTTAACTTTGTCGCCACCCTGCTGTGTTATCCACAAAATATACTGGCAAACTTTTATCATTTACCGATATTATTTCAGCGCTTCTTGCGCATCTGTTTACATTCCCCTCACCCGCCATAACCCAACCTTATAAGAACACTACTACACTTGATCTTATACAAAAGGTTCTTAGAAGTGCTGTTTGGGGAGTAGCCGAGAGACAGGGGCTTGGATAGGCGAAAGCTCGCCTGGCAGTGGAGCGCCAGCTCCATCCCAAGATCCAACTAACATAGTTTTAACTGCAGCACCTTTAATCTACTACTAGTTCACTGCCTCCATACATCGTCCCCTTGTCAAACGAGCTATGTCAGGCAGAATTTTGGATTGTTTTCATGGCTTCCACATCAAACTTGTTAACTTTGTCGCCACCCTGCTGTGTTATCCACAAAATATACTGGCAAACTTTTATCATTTACCGATATTATTTCAGCGCTTCTTGCGCATCTGTTTACATTCCCCTCACCCGCCATAACCCAAACTTATAAGAACACTACTACACTTGATCTTATACAAAAGGTTCTTAGAAGTGCTGTTTGGGGAGTAGCCGAGAGACAGGGGCTTAGATAGGCGAACGCTCGCCTGGCAGCGGAGCGCCAGCTCCATCCCAAGATCCAACTAACATAGTTTTAACTGCAGCACCTTTAATCTACTACTAGTCCACTGCCTCCATACATCGTCCCCTTATCAAACGAGCTGTGTCAGGCAGAATTTTCAGGTGTTTCACCAGATACATAGTGTAACTCGGCCCATCTGTCGCCGCCATGCTGGAGACCTGAAGTTGCAATCATAGCAGCGCAATATGGATGCCCCATACTGTCGCTCTTAATCATGGAAGTCATCTCCATGGCTGCCTCCACATGTCGTTCCCTTATCAAAAGAGCTGTGTCAGGCTCCTTTTTTCGGGTGTTTCACCAGATACGTTATGGAACTTGGTCACTATGTCGCCACCATGCTGTGTTATTGACTAAATATACCGTCAACCTTTTGTTCACATAGGAAATCATTTCAGCGCTTCTTGCTAACCTCCTTTGGTTCCTCTCTGCCACCCATTGGTTTGAAGCCTGAGTCCATTTAGGGTATGTCGCCATGACACTCTCTAGCCTGCCGC
This sequence comes from Engystomops pustulosus, assembly GCF_040894005.1. Classification (NCBI taxonomy): domain Eukaryota; kingdom Metazoa; phylum Chordata; class Amphibia; order Anura; family Leptodactylidae; genus Engystomops; species Engystomops pustulosus. The sequence continues at coordinate 43,752,997 of NC_092420.1, forward strand.
TGCTGCCGCTGCCTCTGCATGCCGTCCCCTATAGTGTCAGGGTCAATTATTGCATGTTTTAGATGCTATCTAGCCTCATTCGGTCACTCTCTCATGGCCATTCTGTTGCCCATAATTTTGGCATAATGGTACGATTAAGCAGCCTCAGAGGCATCCATGCATGCTGCCCCTGCTGTTTCCTGTCCATTTCCGTGGTGTTTCCATCCTTTTCTGAGGTTCCCAAGTGTTTGGCCAAGCTTCCCTGTGCAGAGCCTTGGTCCCCTTGAAAAATGCTTGAGTTTCTCATTGACTTTAATGGGGCTCGTTATTCGAGACGAGCACTCGGGCATCGGGAAAAGTTCGTCTTGAATAACGAGCACCCGAGCATTTTAGTGCTCGCTCATCTCTATTTATAATATTTTCATACATTTACAAAAATTAAAACCTTCTGTACAAAAAGTAAAAAATCCTACATTTTGCCATGTTCTGGCACTAATAACTTTTCCATATTTCAGTGCACGGAGCAGGGGGTAGTGTCATTTTTTGCGACTTTTGATGACATTTTTAAAGCTATCATTTTGAGGACTGTACGGGCTTCTGATCACTTTTTATAGAAACTTTTATATTTTTCAAAATGGCAAAAAAGTGGCACTTTTGACTTTGGGCGCTATTTTCCGTTACAAGGTTTATACGCCGTGAAAAATAGTTATTATATTTTGACATTTTGGCACGCGATAATACCAAACATGTTTATGATTCTTACTGTTTATTTGCTTTTATATGTGATCTAGGGAAAGGGGGGGTGATTTAAACCTTTACTTTTTTTTTTACTGTACTGCAGTATATAGCAATAATACAATGATTTCTAACAGCCTGCCATCTGCCAACAGGTTGGAAGAGGCAGTGGTGGGGCCAAATGGAGAGGCAGGGCCAGAGATGTTGCATCAGCGCCAAATGTTTCACGTAGTGAAGCTCCCGTGGCGAGGGCTAGATTTTCAGAAGTCTGGAGGTTCTTTAAAGAAACACCGGATGACCGACGGACTGTGGTGTGCAACCTGTGCCAAACCAGGATCAGCAGGGGTTCCACCACTACTAGCTTAACTACCACCAGTATGCGCAGGCATATGAATGCTAAACACCCCACTCAATGGCACCAAGCCCGTTCACCTCCGGCCGGGCACACCACTGCTCCTTCCCCTGTGTCATCTGCTAGTCAGCCCTCTGCCCAGGACCCCGGCCCAAACACCACCAGCAGCGCAGAGCAATTGTAGACTGCCAGATGTCAACTTCCACCAGAACTGGTAGTCAGGTCAGTCAGCTTCCTCAAGTCTACAATGAGGAGTGGACGTGGATGTCTGATATCTGTCAGGTGCTGAGTAACTTTGAGGAGTCAACAGAGATGGTCAGTGGCGATGCCGCCATCATCAGCCTCACCATCCCGCTGCTTGGCCTGTTGAAAAACTCTCTGGTCAGCATGAAGTCGGAAGCTTTGCGCTCGTCACAAGAGACGGGGGAAGAAGATTCCCTTGTTGATAGCCAAAGCACCCTCAGGTCTGTTTCTCAGCGCATATTGGAGGAGGTGGAGGAGGATGAGGAGGGAGAGGAGGAGAATGTTGGCGAGACAAAAGAGTGGACCATTGTTCAGTCCTTCACTGTTCAGCGTGTATGGGCAGAAGAAGAGGAGTTGGAGGAGGAGGAAATGGAGAGTCAGGCCAGTGAGGGGAGTGAATTCTTGTGCGTTGGGAATTTATTCCAGCACCGATTACTGGGTATTCACTCTCCTGGACCCACGGTTCAAGCAAAATCTTTCCACCCTCATCCCTGGAGAGGAAAGGAGTGTGAGAATGCATGAATACCAGCAGGCCCTGGTGCACAAGCTGAAACAGTATTTCCCTTCTGACAGTGCTAGCGGCAGAGGGCGTACTTCTGCAGGACAAGTAGCGAGGGAGAGTAGGCGAGCAGGCAGCTTGTCCCACACTGGCAGGGGTACGCTTTACAAGGCCTTTGCCAGTTTTATGTCACCCCAGCAAGACACTGTCACCTGTCCCCAGTCTCGGCAGAGTAGGGCTGATCTTTACAGAAAGATGGTGAGGGAGTACGTAGCTACCATACCATCGTCCTAAATGATCACACAGCTCCCTACAACTACTGGGTTTCAAAGCTGGACATGTGGCACGAACTGGCGCTGTACGCCTTGGAGGTTCTTGCCTGCCGCTAGCGTGTTGCCCGAGCGGGTTTTCAGTGCAGCTGGTGGCATCATCACCGATAAGCGTACATGCCTGTCGACTGACAGCGCTGACAGGCTGACGCTTATCAAGATGAATAAAGCCTGGATTTCTCAGGATTTCCATTCTCCACCAGGTGAAAGAAGCTCAACCTGAATAATGTATGCACTCCTCCTCCTCATTGTCCTCCTTCTTCTCCTCTTTATACACTAAAGCAGAGGAAAATTGCTATTTTTTGCCAGGGCCAACTGGCTCTAGCTATAGTACTCTATGTATTTAATTTTTCTGGAGGGCCACCTACCTGGTCCTCTGTTTTAAACAATTTTTGGGAGTGCCACATACAGGCACTCAATCTATTTAATTTTTCTGGAGGACCACCTACCTGCTCCACTGGTTTGAAAACTTTTTTGGACTGCCACATACAGGCACTCAATCTATTTAATTTTTCTGGAGGACCACCTACCTGCTCCTCTGGTTTGAAAACTTTTTTGCACTGCCACATACAGGCACTATCCAAATTAAATTGTCTCCATAGCAGCCTCCACACGTCGTCTTTTTAGCTGCCTCCACGCGTTGTCTCCGTTGCTACCTCCACACGTCATCGCCATAGCTGCCTCCAAATGTCGTCCATATAGCTGCCTCCATACATCATCCCCTTAGCAAATGAGCTATGTCAGGCAGAATTTTGGGCTGTTTTCATGGCTTCCACATCAAACTTGTTAACTTTGTCGCCACCCTGCTGTGTTATCCACAAAATATACTGGCAAACTTTTATCATTTACCGATATTATTTCAGCGCTTCTTGCGCATCTGTTTACATTCCCCTCACCCGCCATAACCCAAACTTATAAGAACACTACTACACTTGATCTTATACAAAAGGTTCTTAGAAGTGCTGTTTGGGGAGTAGCCGAGAGACAGGGGCTTGGATAGGCGAAAGCTCGCCTGGCAGTGGAGCGCCAGCTCCATCCCAAGATCCAACTAACATAGTTTTAACTGCAGCACCTTTAATCTACTACTAGTTCACTGCCTCCATACATCGTCCCCTTGTCAAACGAGCTATGTCAGGCAGAATTTTGGATTGTTTTCATGGCTTCCACATCAAACTTGTTAACTTTGTCGCCACCCTGCTGTGTTATCCACAAAATATACTGGCAAACTTTTATCATTTACCGATATTATTTCAGCGCTTCTTGCGCATCTGTTTACATTCCCCTCACCCGCCATAACCCAAACTTATAAGAACACTACTACACTTGATCTTATACAAAAGGTTCTTAGAAGTGCTGTTTGGGGAGTAGCCGAGAGACAGGGGCTTAGATAGGCGAACGCTCGCCTGGCAGCGGAGCGCCAGCTCCATCCCAAGATCCAACTAACATAGTTTTAACTGCAGCACCTTTAATCTACTACTAGTCCACTGCCTCCATACATCGTCCCCTTATCAAACGAGCTGTGTCAGGCAGAATTTTCAGGTGTTTCACCAGATACATAGTGTAACTTGGCCCATCTGTCGCCGCCATGCTGGAGACCTGAAGTTGCAATCATAGCAGCGCAATATGGATGCCCCATACTGTCGCTCTTAATCATGGAAGTCATCTCCATGGCTGCCTCCACATGTCGTTCCCTTATCAAAAGAGCTGTGTCAGGCTCCTTTTTTCGGGTGTTTCACCAGATACGTTATGGAACTTGGTCACTATGTCGCCACCATGCTGTGTTATTGACTAAATATACCGTCAACCTTTTGTTCACATAGGAAATCATTTCAGCGCTTCTTGCTAACCTCCTTTGGTTCCTCTCTGCCACCCATTGGTTTGAAGCCTGAGTCCATTTAGGGTATGTCGCCATGACACTCTCTAGCCTGCCGCTGCTGCCGCTGCCTCTGCATGCCGTCCCCTATAGTGTCAGGGTCAATTATTGCATGTTTTAGATGCTATCTAGCCTCATTCGGTCACTCTCTCATGGCCATTCTGTTGCCCATAATTTTGGCATAATGGTACGATTAAGCAGCCTCAGAGGCATCCATGCATGCTGCCCCTGCTGTTTCCTGTCCATTTCCGTGGTGTTTCCATCCTTTTCTGAGGTTCCCAAGTGTTTGGCCAAGCTTCCCTGTGCAGAGCCTTGGTCCCCTTGAAAAATGCTTGAGTTTCTCATTGACTTTAATGGGGCTCGTTATTCGAGACGAGCACTCGGGCATCGGGAAAAGTTCGTCTTGAATAACGAGCACCCGAGCATTTTAGTGCTCGCTCATCTCTATTTATAATATTTTCATACATTTACAAAAATTAAAACCTTCTGTACAAAAAGTAAAAAATCCTACATTTTGCCATGTTCTGGCACTAATAACTTTTCCATATTTCAGTGCACGGAGCAGGGGGTAGTGTCATTTTTTGCGACTTTTGATGACATTTTTAAAGCTATCATTTTGAGGACTGTACGGGCTTCTGATCACTTTTTATAGAAACTTTTATATTTTTCAAAATGGCAAAAAAGTGGCACTTTTGACTTTGGGCGCTATTTTCCGTTACAAGGTTTATACGCCGTGAAAAATAGTTATTATATTTTGACATTTTGGCACGCGATAATACCAAACATGTTTATGATTCTTACTGTTTATTTGCTTTTATATGTGATCTAGGGAAAGGGGGGGTGATTTAAACCTTTACTTTTTTTTTTACTGTACTGCAGTATATAGCAATAATACAATGATTTCTAACAGCCTGCCATCTGCCAACAGGTTGGAAGAGGCAGTGGTGGGGCCAGATGGAGAGTCAGGGCCAGAGATGTTGCATCAGCGCCAAATGTTTCACGTAGTGAAGCTCCCGTGGCGAGGGCTAGATTTTCAGAAGTCTGGAGGTTCTTTAAAGAAACACCGGATGACCGACGGACTGTGGTGTGCAACCTGTGCCAAACCAGGATCAGCAGGGGTTCCACCACTACTAGCTTAACTACCACCAGTATGCGCAGGCATATGAATGCTAAACACCCCACTCAATGGCACCAAGCCCGTTCACCTCCGGCTGGGCACACCACTGCTCCTTCCCCTGTGTCATCTGCTAGTCAGCCCTCTGCCCAGGACCCCAGCCCAAACACCACCAGCAGCGCAGAGCAATTGTAGACTGCCAGATGTCAACTTCCACCAGAACTGGTAGTCAGGTCAGTCAGCTTCCTCAAGTCTACAATGAGGAGTGGACGTGGATGTCTGATATCTGTCAGGTGCTGAGTAACTTTGAGGAGTCAACAGAGATGGTCAGTGGCGATGCCGCCATCATCAGCCTCACCATCCCGCTGCTTGGCCTGTTGAAAAACTCTCTGGTCAGCATGAAGTCGGAAGCTTTGCGCTCGTCACAAGAGACGGGGGAAGAAGATTCCCTTGTTGATAGCCAAAGCACCCTCAGGTCTGTTTCTCAGCGCATATTGGAGGAGGATGAGGAGGCAGAGGAGGAGAATGTTGGCGAGACAAAAGAGGGGACCATTGTTCAGTCCTTCACTGTTCAGCGTGTATGGGCAGAAGAAGAGGAGTTGGAGGAGTTGGAGGAGGAGGAAATGGAGAGTCAGGCCAGTGAGGGGAGTGAATTCTTGTGCGTTGGGAATTTATTCCAGCACAGATTACTGGGTATTCACTCTCCTGGACCTACGGTTCAAGCAAAATCTTTCCACTCTCATCCCTGGAGAGGAAAGGAGTGTGAGAATGCATGAATACCAGCAGGCCCTGGTGCACAAGCTGAAACAGTATTTCCCTTCTGACAGTGCTAGCGGCAGAGGGCGTACTTCTGCAGGACAAGTAGCGAGGGAGAGTAGGCGAGCAGGCAGCTTGTCCCACACTGGCAGGGGTACGCTTTACAAGGCCTTTGCCAGTTTTATGTCACCCCAGCAAGACACTGTCACCTGTCCCCAGTCTCGGCAGAGTAGGGCTGATCTTTACAGAAAGATGGTGAGGGAGTACGTAGCTACCATACCATCGTCCTAAATGATCACACAGCTCCCTACAACTACTGGGTTTCAAAGCTGGACATGTGGCAGGAACTGGCGCTGTACGCCTTGGAGGTTCTTGCCTGCCCTGCCGCTAGCGTGTTGCCCGAGCGGGTTTTCAGTGCAGCTGGTGGCATCATCACCGATAAGCGTACACGCCTGTCGACACTAAAGCAGAGGAAAATTGCTATTTTTTGCCAGGGCCAACTGGCTCTAGCTATAGTACTCTATGTATTTAATTTTTCTGGAGGGCCACCTACCTGGTCCTCTGTTTTAAACAATTTTTGGGAGTGCCACATACAGGCACTCAATCTATTTAATTTTTCTGGAGGACCACCTACCTGCTCCTCTGGTTTGAAAACTTTTTTGGACTGCCACATACAGGCACTCAATCTATTTAATTTTCTGGAGGACCACCTACCTGCTCCTCTGGTTTGAAAACTTTTTTGCACTGCCACATACAGGCACTATCCAAATTAAATTGTCTCCATAGCAGCCTCCACACGTCGTCTTTTTAGCTGCCTCCACGCGTTGTCTCCGTTGCTACCTCCACACGTCATCGCCATAGCTGCCTCCAAATGTCGTCCATATAGCTGCCTCCATACATCATCCCCTTAGCAAATGAGCTATGTCAGGCAGAATTTTGGGCTGTTTTCATGGCTTCCACATCAAACTTGTTAACTTTGTCGCCACCCTGCTGTGTTATCCACAAAATATACTGGCAAACTTTTATCATTTACCGATATTATTTCAGCGCTTCTTGCGCATCTGTTTACATTCCCCTCACCCGCCATAACCCAAACTTATAAGAACACTACTACACTTGATCTTATACAAAAGGTTCTTAGAAGTGCTGTTTGGGGAGTAGCCGAGAGACAGGGGCTTAGATAGGCGAAAGCTCGCCTGGCAGTGGAGCGCCAGCTCCATCCCAAGATCCAACTAACATAGTTTTAACTGCAGCACCTTTAATCTACTACTAGTTCACTGCCTCCATACATCGTCCCCTTGTCAAACGAGCTATGTCAGGCAGAATTTTGGATTGTTTTCATGGCTTCCACATCAAACTTGTTAACTTTGTCGCCACCCTGCTGTGTTATCCACAAAATATACTGGCAAACTTTTATCATTTACCGATATTATTTCAGCGCTTCTTGCGCATCTGTTTACATTCCCCTCACCCGCCATAACCCAAACTTATAAGAACACTACTACACTTGATCTTATACAAAAGGTTCTTAGAAGTGCTGTTTGGGGAGTAGCCGAGAGACAGGGGCTTAGATAGGCGAACGCTCGCCTGGCAGCAGAGCGCCAGCTCCATCCCAAGATCCAACTAACATAGTTTTAACTGCAGCACCTTTAATCTACTACTAGTCCACTGCCTCCATACATCGTCCCCTTATCAAACGAGCTGTGTCAGGCAGAATTTTCAGGTGTTTCACCAGATACATAGTGGAACTCGGCCCATCTGTCGCCGCCATGCTGGAGACCTGAAGTTGTAATCATAGCAGCGCAATATGGATGCCCCATACTGTCGCTCTTAATCATGGAAGTCATCTCCATGGCTGCCTCCACATGTCGTTCCCTTATCAAAAGAGCTGTGTCAGGCTCCTTTTTTCGGGTGTTTCACCAGATACGTTATGGAACTTGGTCACTATGTCGCCACCATGCTGTGTTATTGACTAAATATACCGTCAACCTTTTGTTCACATAGGAAATCATTTCAGCGCTTCTTGCTCACCTCCTTTGGTTCCTCTCTGCCACCCATTGGTTTGAAGCCTGAGTCCATTTAGGGTATGTCGCCATGACACTCTCTAGCCTGCCGCTGCTGCCGCTGCCTCTGCATGCCGTCCCCTATAGTGTCAGGGTCAATTATTGCATGTTTTAGATGCTATCTAGCCTCATTCGGTCACTCTCTCATGGCCATTCTGTTGCCCATAATTTTGGCATAATGGTACGATTAAGCAGCCTCAGAGGCATCCATGCATGCTGCCCCTGCTGTTTCCTGTCCATTTCCGTGGTGTTTCCATCCTTTTCTGAGGTTCCCAAGTGTTTGGCCAAGCTTCCCTGTGCAGAGCCTTGGTCCCCTTGAAAAATGCTTGAGTTTCTCATTGACTTTAATGGGGCTCGTTATTCGAGACGAGCACTCGGGCATCGGGAAAAGTTCGTCTTGAATAACGAGCACCCGAGCATTTTAGTGCTCGCTCATCTCTATTTATAATATTTTCATACATTTACAAAAATTAAAACCTTCTGTACAAAAAGTAAAAAATCCTACATTTTGCCATGTTCTGGCACTAATAACTTTTCCATATTTCAGTGCACGGAGCAGGGGGTAGTGTCATTTTTTGCGACTTTTGATGACATTTTTAAAGCTATCATTTTGAGGACTGTACGGGCTTCTGATCACTTTTTATAGAAACTTTTATATTTTTCAAAATGGCAAAAAAGTGGCACTTTTGACTTTGGGCGCTATTTTCCATTACAAGGTTTATACGCCGTGAAAAATAGTTATTATATTTTGACATTTTGGCACGCGATAATACCAAACATGTTTATGATTCTTACTGTTTATTTGCTTTTATATGTGATCTAGGGAAAGGGGGGGTGATTTAAACCTTTACTTTTTTTTTTACTGTACTGCAGTATATAGCAATAATACAATGATTTCTAACAGCCTGCCATCTGCCAACAGGTTGGAAGAGGCAGTGGTGGGGCCAAATGGAGAGGCAGGGCCAGAGATGTTGCATCAGCGCCAAATGTTTCACGTAGTGAAGCTCCCGTGGCGAGGGCTAGATTTTCAGAAGTCTGGAGGTTCTTTAAAGAAACACCGGATGACCGACGGACTGTGGTGTGCAACCTGTGCCAAACCAGGATCAGCAGGGGTTCCACCACTACTAGCTTAACCAGTATGCGCAGGCATATGAATGCTAAACACCCCACTCAATGGCACCAAGCCCGTTCACCTCCGGCCGGGCACACCACTGCTCCTTCCCCTGTGTCATCTGCTAGTCAGCCCTCTGCCCAGGACCCCAGCCCAAACACCACCAGCAGCGCAGAGCAATTGTAGACTGCCAGATGTCAACTTCCACCAGAACTGGTAGTCAGGTCAGTCAGCTTCCTCAAGTCTACAATGAGGAGTGGACGTGGATGTCTGA